>NC_064810.1:148810364-148862269 GCF_023721935.1 Panthera uncia
CTCTCCCAGTGCCTTCAGGTGGAAGGTTAGGTTATTGATTTGAGATGGTTTTTAATTGTAGGTATTTATAGCTATAAATTTCCCTCTAAGTGCTACTTTAGCTGCATGTATCCAACAAGTTTTGGCATATAATATTTTTATTTCCATTTATCTTAAAGTCTTTTATACTTTAAGCCTTAAAGTCTAATATCTTTTGTGATGTTTTCATTTGACTACAAGTCAAATTGGTTGTTTAGGAATGTTTTGTTTAATTTCCACATAGTTGTGATTTTTCAAGTGTCTTTTTGTTCTTCCAATTTTATTTCATTATGATCAGAGAACACAGTCTGTACAATTTCAATACGTTTAAATTTATTGAGGCTTGTTTTATGGCCTAGCATATTGTCTATCCTGGAAGTGTTCTGTGTGCATGGGAGAAGAATGTATATTATGCTGTTTGGAGTTGAGGGTTCCACAGGTGTCTTTTCAGTATAATGGCTAGGTCATGTTGTTCGAGTCTTCTATTTCTATCTTCTACTTAGTTGTTATATTCATTTTTGAAAATGGGTTATTGAAGTCTCCAACTATTATTATTGAAGTGTCTATTCCTCCCTTCAATTCTGTCAGTTTTTGCCTCATATATTTTGTGGCTCTTCTGTTAGGTGCATACATGTTTATAAACGTTATATCTTTCTGATGCAGTGATTTGTCGTCATTATAAAATGTCCCTCTTTATGTCTAGTAAATTTTTTTGTTTCAAAGTCTGTTTTGTATGATATTAATATAGTTATTACAGCTTTATTCTGGCTTCTGCTTGTATGATAGCTTTTTCCATTCTTTTACTTTCAAACTGTTTGTATCTTTGAATCTAAAATGTCTCTTCTGTAGACAGTACATAATTGGATCTGGTTTTCTTATCCAGTCTAACATTTTCTACCTTTTTTATTAGATTGTTTGACCCATTCACATTTAACATTATTATTGATCCAGTTTATCTACTAATATTTTACTTTTTGTTTTTATAAGTTCCATGTGTTTTTATTCCTCTTTTCCTCCTTTATTGCCTTATTTTGCATTATTTAAGTTTTTTTGTTTTTTTTTTTTTTTTTTTTTTTTTTTTTTTTTTTTTTTTTTTTTTTTAGCGTTTATTTATTTTTGAGACAGAGAGAGACAAAGCATGAACGGGGGAGGGTCAGAGAGAGGGAGACACAGAATCTGAAACAGGCTCCAGGCTCTAAGCTGTCAGCACAGAGCCCGACGCAGGGCTCGAACTCACAGACGGCGAGATCATGACCTGGGCCGAAGTCAGCTTAACCGACTGAGCCACCCAGGCGCCCCATGTATTTTCTAATAGAACATCTTAATTCCTTTAATGACTTTCACATCATTTTTTGAGTTACTTCCTCATTGATCGCTCTAGGAGCTGCCACATACATCTAACTTCTTCAGAATTGATGTCTGATAAGTTAACTTAGTTCTAATGAGATACAGAAACATGACTCATGTGTAGCTCTGTTCCCTCTCCCACATTTTTGTAGTATTTTTATTATACATATTGCATTCATATATGTTAAAAACACAACAATACATTTTTATCGTTGCTTTATATAATTATATGTTTACTAGTGAAGCTGAGAAAAGAAGGAAAACAAGTATCTATTTATAGAGTTTATTAATTTTCTCATTTATCATTTCTAGCTCTCTTCATTTGTTTCTGTGAATGTGAGTTACCTTCAGGTGTCATATCCTTACTACAATAAAACTTTGCTCCTGGTTGCCTCTTTGGTATTATTATTATCACATATATTTTATTTTTATATGTTACATGTCCAAAAATACGTTAATTTTAAACTGTTTCAGACGATTTCTTTTGAAATCAGAAGGGAAGAAAAGAAATACGCATTTTTCTCATCTTTTATAATTACAGACTTACCTTTACCTCCGCTCTTTGCTCTCTTGTGTGTACTTTTACTATCATTTAGGATCACTTACTTTCAGCCTGAAAGATCTTTTTCAGCATTTTTTTGTAAGGTGGGTCAGCTCGCCAAGAATTTCCTTTTTGTTAATCTGGGAATGTCTTTATTTCACCTTCATTTTTGAAAGATAGTTTTGCTGGATAATAAAATCTTGGTTCACATTTGCTTTTTAATTTCAGCACTCACGGCATATCATTCCACTGCTTTCTAGTCTCCATTGTTTCTAATAAGAAGTCAGCTGTTAATTTTGTTGGAATCCCATGGTACATGATGAATGGCTTCTTTCTTGCTATTTTCAATATTTCCTCTGTCCTTGGCTTTCAGCATTTTTACTATGGTATATCTATGTTTGGATCCCTTTGTGTTTATCCTATTTTGAGTTTTCTGAGCTTCTTAAAGGTGTCGATTAATATTTTTGGTCAAAATTGGAAAGTCTTCAGCCATTATTCTGCTCCTTTTTCTCTCTCCTTTCTTTATAGTTGGTGTGCTTAATAGTGTCCTACATTCCTCTGAGTTTCCTTTAGGTTTTCTCTCTTCTTTCTTTCCTGTGCTCTTTGGATTGCACAATCTGTACTGATCCCTCTTCAAGGCCACTGATTCTTTCTTCTGCCAGTTTAGATGTACTGTTGCTCAACTTAGTGAGTTTTTCATTTCTGTTATTACACATTTCAACTCTAGAATTTTTATTGGTTTTTAAAAAATATTTTTTTTAAGGTTTATTCATTTTTGAGAGACAGAGAGAGAGCATGAGCAGGGAAGGGGCAGAGAGAGAGGGAGACCCAGAATCTGAAGCAGGCTCCAGGCTCTGAGCTGTCAGCACAGAGCCTGATGCAGGACTTGAACCAACCACGAGCTGTCAGATCATGACCTGAGCCAAGGTCAGATGTTCAACTGACTGAGCCACTCGGGTCCCTCCCCTCCGCCCCCAACCCAGGGAGAGTCTTCTCAGTTGTCTCTTTCCTCGGTTCTCTGTGGTGAACTTGCTGACCTGTGGTTTAGTTTGTTGCTGTTTTTTAATTAATTTATTTATTTTTAAGATTTACATCCAAATCAGTTAGAGTTTGTTGCTTTTCATGAAGAGCTACCAGTCTCTTCTTCCTTGCTTACCATCAAAATCTCCGTTGTTTTCAAGAATACCCTTAGGCTTGGACTCCCTCACATTGTGTCGGATAAAGTCGGTTCTTTTGTGGAGAGCTTCAAAGTTCTTGTTTCTTCTGGAATGCCTCCTACCATAGGCAAAAGCCCTTAGCTACTAATGCAAGTGCTTGGAGGGGCAGTAGTCTCACATCTTCTCAGCTTCCCTCTTGTCAAAAGAGGGAAGCTCTTCCCTCCAAACTAGCTGGCATAAGGCTTATCAGGATTCCAGTATTCTCAAGCTGGGGAGCCTGGCATAGTCTCTGTCCTAGGAGACTGGTTTGAAAAAGAGAGCCCAAATCCTTGGCCGCATTCGCCAGGAACGTGGCCTCGTCAACTCTGCATTGTAGAGGATAAGAAAAGCTAGTGATCTCCACCTCCTGATAAGATACATCTCGCTTCCTTGGGGGCTGAGGGTAGAGGGAACCTCATCTTCCTCGCAGCCGCCTCAAGTAAGGCTTCCATCAAACTGAGCTGGAAGGTGAGAGGGAGAGGGGAAATCATGGCTCAATTGCCATGGACTCCTGCTGCTGTTACTGAATTCTGAAGATTTTTTTGAATAAGTGTTTCTTCCTTGGCTGTATGCCCTGAGGACAATTTCCAGAGACTCTAAGTGATTTCTTAAAAATATTTTTCCCCACTGAGGCTCATTTCTCTGGAGAACACGTCCACAGAGCTCCTTACATTGCCATTCAGGAAGTGAAACTCTGTATACTTTTGATTAAATCCTAAACTTACTCATTTTGATGACCCTTCCAGATTATTATATGATTTCGTTTTTTTCTCAGGTAAATCCACCTCCTAGTAGTTAATTTACAGGGCTACTGATTTGTTTGTCTCCTCCTGTATTTCGGAGTCTTCGTTTAAAATTTCATCTTTAGTGAGAGGATCTGTCACTCCCTCTGCAGTCTAAGTTCTGTGATGTCTTTAATAGATACTTCTGGGGCAAGCAGCGCAGAACCAAGTCTTAAATTGCCAACTTGAGCTTCCTGTCTAATAGTGACACTAGGCGTATTTCAGATCCAGTGGGTACGTTTACTCAGGTCTTATTGCTGAGGCCTTCCTTCCTTCTGCCTCCCTAGATAGGCAGCTGTGTATAATTGTAATTCCAAGCATTGACAACAACTTGTTTTGGCCTTCTCTCTTACGTGCAAGAACTTCAACCCAGTCCACAGTTTCAAGCTTTGGACATAGCTGTGGTTCCCTTCCTCATATGGGGCACTTTTAGTTATCATTCTCTGCTACACACTTTAATTTTTTTTTAATGTTTATTTATGACTGAGAGACAGAGAGAGACAGAGCATGAGCATTGGAGTGGAAGAGAGAGGAGGAGACGCAGAATCTGAAGCAGGCTCCAGGCTCCGAGCTGTCAGCACGGAGCCCGACGCGGGGCTCGAACTCACAAACCATGAGATCATGTCCTGAGCCGAAGTCAGACACCCAACCGACTGAACCCCCCCAGGCGCCCCTCTCTGCTACACACTTTAAATTGTTACTACTTCATATTTCTGTTCTGTATCTGGTCCATAGATACATTTACCTGTGTTTCATGTGTGTGTGTGTGTGTGTGTGTGTGTGTGTGTGTGTGTGTAATGTGTCCATGCATGTGTTCGAATGGGAGAAGTGTTCTTAAATTATGACCTTAGAGTGTCAGAGCCACAGGAATATTTACATACACTGTGACATCCTTCTTGATTATACCTGCAGGTGTAATCACATATACCTGCATGATTTTGTACATCTTTCTTGAATATACCCACAGGTTGTCACACAAAATTTACTTTTTATTTTTCTGTAGTAATACATCTTCATTTGTCTCTTTATGCCCTTTTCTATTTCACTAAGCCAACCCTCTGTACCCCAAAGAATAAAAAAAATTATTTTCCAAATTATTCTTCTAACATTTTCTACTCATCTATTTTTATATTAGTACATCAAATCATTATGGATTTTATTTTTACTGCATTCTGTATTATATTATTTTTTTTCAGGGATAATTATACCAGTACCACTTTTTAAATAATTTATTATTTAGTCATTCCCTTCTGAATTATTTGGTGAATTTTGTACCAAAACCATATAGTTTTGCTTAAATGACTTTTGGATAAGTTTCATTACCTGTTTCCTATGGTAGCTTTCCCAGAATTATTTTGTGTGGAGTTTCTCCAGGAGAGTTTTAAAAAGTGAAAAGAAAAGGAGTAAAACATCATAATTCAAAGTTGTTTTATCTCAAGTGAGCTGTCCAGGAGAAATATTAATTGTACTTAATTGGCCTCCTCTGTGTCAGGCCTATGAACTCCCTCAGGAGACCAAGACGTCTACCAGCCCAGGAGCTCAAAGTGTGGAAATCGATGTGTTCTCTGAAGGTGACATTTATCTGTCAGCACAGAACCCCCGAAAGGTAATTTTCCCAGGGTGCTCCCAAGAGGAACCTGTGGCTTATCCATACACATTCTCCAAGACAGTCACTATGGCTATCAAGACTAATGCGGAACCAATTGCCAGAGTCCGATCTTAAGCAAAGGTGTAGGCCAGGGTTTCTTAACCTCTCCACTAAGACATTTGGGGCACGATAATTCCTCATGGTGGTAGGTTCTTCTGTCTACTGTAGGATGTTTGGCAACATTCGTGGCATCTACCCACTAGATGCAAATAGTATCCCCCAGTTGTGAAATCAAAAGTGTCTCTAGACATTGTCAAAATGTATCCTGGAAGACAAAAATCAATGAGAGCCACTAACATAGGCCTACTCTTCTAGGGATTGAGAGAGCTGAAAATTAGTCTCAGTAAAGTAGCCTTCACCTCATCACCCAGCTTCCCTATTTGGAGTTAGGTAGTGTATCAGAGGTATGATTTGTAGAGGGGGGAATGTTGAGACACTGTATCTTCATATACCTTGTCTTTTTTCAGCCAAGGGAGAGTAGTTAGGAAATTCTCTCCTAATGTCAGGGCTACTCAGAGCACTTTTTAAAAACACCCAATGAGAGGGACATTTTCTAGAAACCCCTATACCTGGAATCTTTGTCTAGCTAGCCTTATTCCTAAAATGTCACACACTAAGGTATTAGGTGCTACCATGGTGAGAGACAGTCTTGGTAAATGATTCCCTTTTTCCTTTGTTCTCATGTGCAGAAGTCTGATACTACCAGTGTTTTCTCAGAATGTAGCACCATTGATCCACAGGATCCTTTTGCAAGGATACCGGAAATGGTTCCCAAAAAAGAACCAGAGAGATGTTTTCCCAAAGGTAAGTGGCAGTATTCCTGCATCCAGTTCGCAGAACATTTGGAGGAAATTCTGTTATTCTTGGAAGCTCTGTAGATGCCTTCTTTCTACTTCTACTGGAGACAAAAGTGAAGGGAGGGCATCTATCAATTCTTGGGGCCATTATCAGATCCAGGCAAAGGAGATTTCAGGAAATTCTTGATTTAGGTGGGCTCAACTTATATAACCTAACCACTAGGGTAGAAACTCTAGAAAACTTTCCTAGAGAGCCCGCTGGGCCAATATGTCTTCCACTTTCTCTAACCCCCAGTACATCGATTGTCAGGACATAGACGAGGTGGTAGAAAAGGGAACCTGACCAGGGTTGAATGGAGCCCTGCCATCCCTCAAGATTTTTCTCTGAAAGAAAGATAGCATTGTAGTTAGGACCTTTGGCTCTGGAGCCAGACTGCCTGAGCTTAATTTTGGCCTCTCCACTTACTAGCTGTGTGACTTAATTTACTTAGCCACTCTGTGCCTCATTTATAAGATGGCTATAATACTAGTATCTACTGCAAAGGGTTATTGTTAGTATTAAATGAGTGAATGTAAATCACCTAGAAGAGTATCTGGCACATAATAAGCAATCAGTAAATGCAGTCTCTCTTGATTCCTTGAGTAGTTACAGTAGTTCGTTCCTATGTGCCTTTATTATTTCCTATATTCATGTGGGGAATTTATTTGTGTCTGTCTCTCTTGTGAGGTCCTTAAAAACATAGGCAGTGACTTAATATTGTATCTCTAGGGTGAGAATGGAATCTTTCCTAGATTATGGGCTCAACATAGATAGATGATAGATAGATAGATAGATAGATAGATAGATAGATAGATAGAGACTTAAGTGAATGAATGAATCTAAAAATTAAAAATTTCTCCATAAGTTTGACACTAGACCGGTCTCAGACAAGACACCAAGAATGGTTTCAAACATATTCCAGGTGATTTGACGGCCCCCCAACTTCCCACGGGGTCAGAAGTCAGGCTAGGAATAGATCACTGTTCTCCTGACTTACATTTGGACTGGTCTTTGAGGTATGCACAGGTTGTCAACAGTGGAGTTGGAGAAGAAAGGTTGGTTTCAAGAAGGGAGGGGTGGCATAAAAGAAGAAATAACCTTTCAGGGAGATTGACCTATTGGTGTTCTAAACAATGGAGGATGGCAGGGGCAGACTGAGGAGACCTCACGGTTGCTTAGGAAGATGATGAGGAAGGGAGTGGAATGTTGTGATCACTGTGAAATTAGCATCCACAGGACTTGGAGGATGGGCGGAGGAGACAAGGGGAGAAGGATGACGTGATTCATGCCGAGGGCTCGTGTGTGTTGAAGTCAAACGTCCAGCTATGTGTAAGCACCTCGACAGTGGATCAGATTCTCCCCTGTGTGGTTTGGGTGGTTCACAGAGCCTGTGTCCCTCCTTACCTCATTCCCCTCAGTCCTTAGGACACAGCTTACTAGTGCCAAAAGAAATTGCAGTATAACAAACAGCCATGCAGCCCCAGTGGCACACAAGAGTAAACATGCATCTACATGATTCCACTCATCTAGGCTGGGTATCTCTGCTGATTTTGGCTGGCTTTATTCATATGAGTGGTAATGACTGGGAGCTGGCCAACCTAGCCTGGGCTTACCTGGGCCACTTGGTTCTGTACCACATGTCCATCCTCCTTCTCCTGAAACCAGTGGGCTGACCCAAATATTCCTTTCTTATGAAAATGGTCCTGGAGAGCAAGTGGAAACATGCACGGCCTGTTAAGGCCGAAGCTCGGACCTGGCATGTGTGACTTTCACTCTGCTCTATTGGCCAAATCAAGTCATATGGCCAAGCCCAGAACTGAGGGGTTGGAAAGCGACTTCACCTCTTTCTTCAGTGGGAAAAATTGCAAAGGTAAGGGATAAACATAAAGGCAGGGATGAAGAGTTAGGATTATTAATACAGTTCAAGGCAGGCACTAATGATAATGCTACTGCTTATTTCTTGCAGGCCTGGGTCACTGCTTCCCATGCTGTGCCACGGACAAGAGAAAGTCCCACTGGATCATTTGGTGGAACCTGCGGAAAACCTGCTACCAAATAGTGAAACACAGTTGGTTTGAGAGCTTTGTTATCTTTGTGATTCTGCTGAGCAGTGGGGCACTGGTAAATTATCACGGTCTTGTGGGGACATTGGGGATCAAGGCAGCTGGGCTACATTCTGACATGGGACTGTGAATGTGGGGAGACAAGGCAGAAGCGGGATCTCTGCTGCTGGGTCCCCTCAAGGGCAAGATTTTACACAACTTCTAGAGTCATGCTCCAACTGGCAAGTCCCCAAGCCAAAGACACTTTACCTGTGGGGAAGCGTGATTCAAATCAGCACTTTAAAGTGGCTGGGGCGCCTGGGTGGCGCAGTCGGTTAAGCGTCCGACTTCAGCCAGGTCACGATCTCGCGGTCAGTGAGTTCGAGCCCCGCGTCAGGCTCTGGGCTGATGGCTCGGAGCCTGGAGCCTGTTTCCGATTCTGTGTCTCCCTCTCTCTCTGCCCCCCCCCCTTTCATGCTCTGTCTCTCCCTGCCCCAAAAATAAAAAAAAAAAAAAAAAAAAAAAAAAAAAAAAAAAAAAAGTGGCTACTGGAGCCTGCCCTTGACCCCAGGCCTGTCCCTCATTCTTGGACAATTTCTAGACATTTTCACTGTATCCTACATATTTCTTCCTCTGGACAGCAATGTTTCTATCTCTCTTTTCCAGAAGAACATAGAGCTGCTCTCCAAAAGGTAAAACATTAAGAGGGAAAGGCTACAGGGACCAGATGAGGATATAATATGTTGTCTTGGTATTTTCCACCACTCATGTTCCCTTGGGAGGAGAAACAAAGAGATAATGCTTTATGTACATGGCAGATCCTTCTAGATTGAGGTGTCAGGTGTGTCCCAGTGAGGTTTGGAAATAACTCCAAATCCATTGGCCTCCATAGCATATATCCTTCCTGCTCTCTCTCCTCACCTTTTGGTCCTTGCCTTCTCTTTGCCCCCCACCCTTGAGTGATAGTATCTTCTTCCTTACTACCTACATGTTTCTCTCTCTCTTTCCCTTCGTCCCCTTCTATCTTGTGTTTTCCCTTAAAATGGACATAATATATAACTAAACTCTCTTACTATTTGGTATGTAAGTGAATGGAACCTTAGGTTCTCCCTTATTGATTTGGGGTCACAGAACATTAAGTCACTAGCCATTGGAAGGGACAAGGAAATGTCTTGCTTTGTCACCACTGCTTTCCTGGCTAGTGCTTTACTTTGTGTGATCTCCAGGTGAAAGCAGATGAGTGCACGCTGGGGCCCCCCAGACCCTATGATCAGCACCCATCTCCAATTATCTACTTGCAGTACAAATTATTTCTCAAGAAAAAGAGAAGTAAATTTTTCTAAACCGTATCAGAGAACTCTCCTACTTTTTGTTGCGAACCCTTGGTCTAGGATCCCCTGAAGTCTTCTGGGCTTACATTTTCACTGGCTATTTACCTTATTCAAGTAATGGGGCTCTTCATTTATTCCACGATGATAATTGGTGTCTACCAAACCCTGTGTTACTCAGTGGGAAAGCACGGTGTTGTCAGAAGGCCAGGGAGACATGGTACCCTCCTTCTAGTTCTCATCTTTGTTATGTTAAGAGAAGTGTAGGTTGGACAAAGCAAGACTGAACACACAATGTTGAGGGTTATAGGAGAGGGACTCGGGTCTAGTTCCACTTAACGTATCTGTAGAGAAAGGAAGACAGGAAACATCTGGTCTCTTGCCACTGTCTGTGCTGTGTGGACCAGCAGCCTTAGTATCACTTGGAAACTTGTTAGAAATGCAGTCTTGGGCCCACCCCAGGCCTGCTGAAATCAGAACCTAGATGCTTCAGGACTCATGAGAGTTTGGGAAGCTCTGGTCTGGACAACTGTGTAATAATGGGAGCTTCCTGGACAAGGAAATGTCCTCATTATAATGTGGGAGCCTCCAAAGCTCGGTTGCTAATATTGGCCTACTCTTCTGCAGAGCAAACAGATCTGCTGAGCCAGCTTGCTGCTCAGCTTCCAAAATGACAGAGGAACTGAGCTTCCACACCATTCCCATTTGTCTGTCTTTAAGAGGCAAACACACAGATAAGTCCCTGACTTCCAGGAGCAGGGAGTCTAGTAGGGAAGACAGATGGGGTCCAAGAATTATAGACCAGGACCATAGTGATACACTCAGAGAAGCAGTGGATGACATGGGGCCATGTAGAATGGGCATCTAACTCATTCTTGGTGGAAGAAGGACAGTTTCCTATGGAAAATATCAGCCAAACTGAGACTTCAAAAATGATGAGGAGATGACAGGGGACAGGAGGAAGTGGAGGGTCTTCTCCAGTCAAAGCCCACCTAGGAGTTGAAAGTCAGACTGTTTTATTCTTTTGCATTATTGTTCCCTAGGGCCATGGGGCCGTGGGCTTACCTTCGTACTCAACAGCAGGACCGATTTCTTTCTTGCCTTCAGTGTTTGCCCAGATGTCTTGACAGGTTCAGCACTAGGTCCCCTTATCTTCTTTTTTTTCATTCTCAGTTTTTACCCTAGTTATATAGACCCCGAAGAATCACATATGCACTTTGAATGAGGGAAATGCTTGCATGCAGCATGAAAAAGTGTCTCTTCAGAAGCTAAGGCGTCTCATTTTCATGATCACACTGAACGAATGTTTCACGTTCAAAGTAATTTACACTAGCCCAGAGCTTCCTCAACTTTTGCATGTGTTGGTACGCATAAAAATGAGCACATCCATCATGAGCACAGGGGTAAGTGGTAAGGCTGTTTGTGGTAGGTTGTTGGCATCAGGGTTGGCAGGATTTAGAGTGGGAGCTAAGGTGTTTGGACCTAAGGTGTTACAGGCAATGGAGAGCCACTGAATAGGGCTACTAAAGTAACTAGGAGGATGAGAGAGATGGAATATTTCACTGAGTGGTTCTGGAAACATTGGCAAGATATTGTTGACAAGAGTTGGAAGGGTCAGGAAGATCAGGAAATTGTGTGGTGATCTGTTAGGAAGATGTTTTCACATTTCAGGGGTCAGTGATGAGAATCTAGGGAGCTCTTGTGGCAATGCAAGTCTAGAAATAGGATCTTCCTTCTTGTGGTTTTACTTACTCAAGGAGTTGATTCCACTGAGACATTTCATCCTTAATACCTTTTGAGCAAAACCTTGTCACCAAAACAGATACTAGTTTATTCAAATAAGGAAGAAAAATTAAAAAGTAAAGTCCTCAAGCAGTTCTGTGCAAATATTCAACCTGGCCCATGGCTATGCTTTATCATTTCAGGTATTTGAAGATATTCACCTTGAGAAACGACCCAATATCCAAGCATTACTTAATTGTACTGACCATATTTTCACCTACATTTTTATCCTGGAGATGGGTCTAAAATGGGTAGCCTTTGGATTTGGGAAGTATTTCACCAGTGTCTGGTGCTGGCTTGACTTCATCATTGTAATTGTAAGTTTACCATCTCTGTGTGCCATGCGGGCAAGGGTTGGGGGGAGGGGAGGGGTGGGTATCATACGGGAGCTGCCTTTCCTGTGTGCCTTATATGGGTGCCTCTCCAAAATATTTTTCTTCACAGTACTTGCAAATAGTCGTCATCTACCCATCAGCAGTCCCGTCTGTTCTGGGTCACATTCTTCACACTGCACTTCATATTCTCACCACCCCAGCCCTTTCCATGATGACTCATCCAGTTCTCTCCATAAGCCCTGCTGATGTCTGATGTATGCCTAGAATAATATCGAGTGTCCTACCCTTCTCCTTCCAACTTTCTATTTTCTCTGAAGACTTCTCAAAGCAGGTCAGAAGCCAGTAGACTAAGCTGGTCTCCCTTTTGATTGCCAAGCAACATAAGAACATTCTTTCATTTAATCTGCACATCAATGCTCTGGCTTAAGCAGAGTTATACATCACCTACCAGATTACGGACAAAGAAATTTGAAGCTCAGGTGGTTAGCAACTTGCTTCAGATGAAACTGGGACTCACACCTTGGTCTGTGCGATCCTAAAGCTAATAATAGTAGATCACACTTATCAAATGCCTTGTCTGTACCAGGTATTCTGCCATATGCTTCATATGCATTCTCTCTTTTAGCTATCACAACCACTCAGTATGGTAGGCACTATTACTTTTCTCATATACGCAGGAAGAAACTAAGTCATAGAGAAGTTAAGAAACGTGTCAAAGATTGGCTAGAAATGGTGGAGGTGAAACTCAAAAACCCAGTAAGCTTCACTCTAAAGCCCTTGATTTTAACATTGATATCCTTTCTACCATGAGCTAACTAGTTAGACTTTGTCCCTGCTATTTAAAGAAGCAGACACCATACGTGCATAACCCACGTAGTCAGCATACCTATTTAGAGAACCATAATGTTGCTAATGTTGGTGGACACACCCAAGCGTCCATCGACTCATGAATGGATAAAGAAGATGTGGTATATATGTACATAGTGGACTATTACTCATCCATCAAAAAGAATGAAATCTTGCCATTTGAAACAATGTAGATAGAACCAGAGTGTATTATGCTAAGCGAGATAAGTCACACTGAGAAAGACAAAAGCCATATGGTTTTACTCATACGTGGGATTTAAGAAACAGATAAACATGGGAAGGGGGTAAAAGGGAAAGAGGGAAATAAACCGTAAGAGACTCTTAACAATAAAGAACATACTGAGTGTTGCTGGAGGGGAGGTGGGTAGGGAGATGGGCTAGATGGGTGGTGGGCATTAAGGAGGGGACTTGTTGGGATGAGCACTGGGTGTTGTATGTAAGTGATGAATCACTGAATTCTACTCCTGAAACCAGTATTGCACTGTATGTTAACTAACCAGAGTTTAAATAAAAAATAAAAAAATGATTGGTGGACACAAGTAGCCATGTGTTTCAGGCATTTTAGAAAGGCAGCAGTGCTATGGGAGCTCCAGCAGGAATGATAAAAGGAAATAAATATATCCACGTCTGTCAACCCTGTCAGTTCCCAGGGTGCAAATCATTCTGAATCCATTGTCTTCTTATATTATAGTGAAGAACCCATAGACAGTGGACAAATGATTGGCATCTCCATTCTAGGGACCTGTGGTCCACTGACCTCAACTCAGGAAACTGATCCTAAATCTCTCTTGTCTGTGCTTTTTCTGTGCAACCTTAAGCAAAGTGCTTCCTTCTTTTGACATAAATCTTCACATTAATAAAAATGAGAGTATAGACTTTTTACCAAGTGCCAAAATTTGACCAGAAACAAAATAGAAAACATAAATCTAACAATAACCATTTAAAATACCAAAACAGTAGTTCAATACACACTGTCAAAAAAAGGCACCAGGCCGAGATGGTCTTACAGGCAAGTTGTATCAAACTTTCAAGGAGTAGTGCTATATACTGAATGTTTGCATCCCCTAAAATTCATATGTTGAAACGTAATCCTCAATGTGTTCCTATTTAGAGGTGTTTATTAGGTTACGAGCAGAGGTTATGAGGGAAGAGCCCTCATGAATGGAACTACAGCTGCTATAAAAGAGAACCCCACAGAGCTTCCTCACCCCTTCTGTCACAGGAAGACACAGGGAGAAGAAAGCAATATGTGAGCCAGGATGTGGCCTCTCACCAGACAGTGACTCTGCTGACACCTTGATCTTGGACTTCCCAGCTCCAGACTGTGAGAAATAAATTTCCATTATTTATAAGCAACCCAGGCTATGATATTCTGTTACAGCAGCCTGAACTAAGATAGGCAGTTACCCCCAACCTTATTCAAATTGTTACAAAGAATAAGAAAAGAGAGGAAGCTTACAAACTTTACTTAATGAGACAAGTATAACCTTGATAACAAAATGAACGGAACAAAAATGAGTAGAACAAGGAAAGAAATAATCTTATAATTATATGCTTTATAAATCCCAGACAAGGCACTGGATAAGTGTGGTCCACTATTGCTGTTATTAGCTTTGGCATCCCATAGGCCAGGGTGTGAACGCCAATTCCACTTGAAGTAAGTTGTTAATCCTCTGGGCTTTGGGTTTCCTTGTCTGTAACATGGTAGGTGATATAAAATGTACTTAATTCAGAAAATTATTGTGCAGATTAAATAAGAGAATGTCTGTGAATAATCCTTTTACACTGCTTGTTAATCAGCATTGTGTAAAATGATCTTTATAATTTTGAAGTAGAAAAATAGAGGGGCACCTGGGTGGCTCAGTCGGTTAAACATCCAACTCTGGATTTCGACTCAGGTAATGATCTCACAGTTTGTGAGTTGGAGACCTGCACTGGGTTCTGCACTGACAGCAAGAAGCCTGCTTGGGATTTTCTCTCCCTCTCTCTCTTCCCCTCCCCTGCTTGCATGCACTCTGTCTCTCAAAATAAATGGTCGGACTTAAAAAAAAATGTATGTAAAAAGACAAATACAAACACAACCACAAGAACATAATTGAATTCAACTATCCCAAAATGTAAAACCTCTGGTTTTTTTATTCAATAGAATTGTAATTATAAAGACAGGCTAGGGCCTGGAGACAGTATTTGCCATATACATAACAGAAAATTATTATCCATAGTATAAAAAACTCCCTACAGCTCAACAAGAGAAAGACAACCCAATGTAAGAATGGGAGAAGGATGCAAACAGGTAATTCACGTAAGGAACTCAAGTTGTAATAAATATATGAAGAAATACATACTAGCTACATCACCAATTAGCACAGAAGTACATGTTAAAATGAGAAACTGTGTTACTCGTCAGACTGACAAAAATTTTAAAGTTGGATAATCTCTAATACTTAGAAAGATATAAGAAAATGGAATCTGTAATCACTGCTACTAATGTAATAAAATTTCAGGGAAATTTTTGCAGTATTTTTAAAAAATGTTTATTTGTTTATTTTGAGAGAGAGAGAGAGCAGGACAGAGGGACAGAAGGAGAGAGAGAATCCCAAGCAGGCTCCACACTCAGCACCGAGCCTGATGGGGGGCTCCATCCTGTAACCCTGGGATCATGACCTGAGCTGAAATCAAAAGTCAGACACTTAACCAACTAAGCCACCCAGGTGCCCCAGAAAAATTTTGCACTATTAAGTAAAATTACAAATGAGCCCAATTTGTAATTTACTATCCAGAAATACTACTTCTAGTTATACACGTAAGGAAAATTCTTGAGTACGTAGGCAGGAAAAATGCATACAGCTGTCCAGTGTGTTGTTCATAGCAGCAAAGAAGTTGAAATAACCTAGATACTCACCAAGGGGGAATGGATCCATAAAATATGAATATTTATATACTGTAATATTTTACAACAGTTAAAAGAATAAACCACAAGGAAAAAAGGTATGTATCAAAATGGTGACTGTTCACACGGTGCAGACTGATAAATGCAAGTTAGATCGGAAAAAAAGATAAGATAAAAAGCAGCAGAAGACTGTGGAGTGGGAAAGAATGCGGGTGTTTTTATGTCTGCGTGTCTCATCAGTGCTTCTGAATCTAGTGGAACGGAGACTGGGGATCGGATTCCAGGTGAAAAGGTGTACAATGTCCCTCTAGGGACCCTTCTTCCCCACGCATGATAACAGCTACTGGGTAAAGCCAGAAGAAGTGTTAAGCTGTGCTGTTCTTTTCCCTCTCGCCAGGAACCAGGTAGAAGGAGTATTTGTGGAAAAGCTGCTGAAATAACTCTCCCGACGGGCAGTGCCATTACAAACAAACAGCCTATTTTAGGAAACCTTTATAAATAAGAGCATTTTGAATCGATAATTTTTTAAAAGCTGAATTACCCATCTAAAAATTTTGTCATTCTGCCATACCAACTCACTTAATTTCTCTGAATTTGCCAGTATTTTACTACTACGATGAGATTGACAGGATTAGTGGGGAATGGTTTTAGATAATAGTGAACTCTAATGTCAGCACAGTCAGTTGTAGGATAACTCACTTCCTGTCCCGCTGGGCAACCCGTCTTGCAAGCTGAGCCTCTGCATAATCGATGACAGTGACTGGAATCCGCAAATGGTGGTGTGCAACTTAAGCTCATTATATTTAAGTTTCAATCTAGTGTGTTTATAGAGCTTTCCAGTCCTTAGTCCTGACTCATTGGGAAGAAGTATGTTGGGAGAGAAAATTGGATTGAATTCCCCCCCCCCAAATTTAACTGAGTGAGGGGAAATACTAGCAATTTATTATTTCATTGTAGCTTTTAATTTTGATATTGAAACGGGTATTTGAGGATGTTACGGAAACGTTGCAAGAAACAACCTAAAGAACCCCTTACACTCTTTCCCCAGATTCACCAGTTGTTAACATTTCACCCCATCTGCTTTGTCCTTTTCGCTTCATTTTTCTTGCTAAACTGCTTGAGATTAGGTTGCAGGCACCACACCTCGTTACCCCTAAACATTCCAGTGTGTGTTTCCTGAGAACAATGAAATTGTCTCACGTGGTCACAGCACAATTATCAAAGTTAGGAAATTTAACATGACTCAGTAGTAAGATCCATACACACTTTCTAATTTTGTCAATCGTTTCAATAAGGTCCTTTACGGTTAATTCTTTCTATCCACCTGTGTCACCTTCCCTCACCTCCCCCTAGTCCAGGATCCAATTCAGGACCCTAAGTGACACATCATTGTCATGTCCTTTGGTTTCCTTTAACAGTTTCTCACTTTTCTTTGTCTTTCATTAAACAAATCATGTAAGTGCATTGCCCTCACCTGCATGGGTTGTAGCTTTGGCAGACTGGAGCAAAAATAGCCTCTTCACTTGCCTTCCGACTTCTAGAAGGCTGGCTGGCTTCTGTTTCTGGATAATCCACTGAGGACACCCTGTGTCTGCCTCTCGGAATGAGGGCTACCAGCCCCCCACTGGCTTCCCTGGGAGCCAAGTCAGGTACACTACCTATCGCTTCTCTTCCCACCAGGTCTCTGTGACCAGTCTCATCGACCTAAAGAGCTTGAAGTCCTTCAGGACTCTACGAGCACTGAGGCCCCTGCGCGCACTGTCCCAGTTTGAAGGAATGAAGGTACGTTCTTGAGCAAAGGGGAGGAAGGTCAGCTGTCAGGGAGAGGTGGAAACCCCAATCGTGCTTCTTGGGCTGGGCTTCCCTTAAATTGTCAAGCTGTTTCTGGACTCCTTCCTACCTAACGCGCTGTTTAGAATTCGAGAGATGAAAAATTTAGGATGTGGCGTGCATTCTGTGGTAGGCAAGATGGGTTCCGGCTTTCCTTCAATCCTAGGGCAGGTGTCCCATAGGTCTGTGACACTGTCATCAGAGGACACTTCTCAAGTGATCCTCAGTGACAAGAGAAACGGGTCCATAGGGAGCCGAGAGCAGGGCTTGTCCTAGGATGCGGGGTTGGGAGTTTGAGGGTAGAAAGTAAAGACAGACCCTAAGAGGTCCAGTCCTGCACATCAGGCCCATCCTGAGATCCAGAGCGTGGTGAATCCTACACATCTGTTACGTTTTTCTTCCGTTTTCTTTTTTAAGGTGGTCGTCAATGCTCTCATAGGTGCTATACCTGCCATTCTGAATGTTTTGCTTGTCTGCCTCATTTTCTGGCTCATATTTTGTATCCTGGGAGTAAACTTCTTCTCTGGAAAATTTGGAAGATGCATTAATGTATCAGACACAAACTCAGTTATAAATTACAGCGTCGTCGCAAACCAAAGTCAATGCGAAAGTGGAAATTTCTCTTGGGTCACCCCGCCGGTCAACTTTGACAATGTGGGAATGGCTTACCTTGCCCTCTTGCAAGTGGTAAGTGCCGTTGGTATATTTTTCACCCTGAGGAGCGAAACCTTTAAAGAAGCATAAATCGTTTCTCGGGTTAATGAAAAACACAGTGACTGCATTGAGCTGGTAGAATCGACTCCCAGTTCCTCATGTGGAAGCCAGTGCCCTCTGGAACTGCCCCCCACCGAGTGTCTCCAACTTTCTTGTTTCCTGAGCCTCAACCTCCACGCAAGGCCCTGTACATCTCTCATCCTGTCCCGTATGGCGCCTTACGCTCCAGAGCCAAACAGGGGCGGAGACTCAGTTGCTAAGCAGCACTTCTTGGTTGGAAGTCAGTCCTCTGGTCAAACCACGGTTGCCAGGGCTTGAACAGCACAAACATGAGGCACGAGGGAAGCCTCGGCCAGGCTCTTTCCAGCAGCTTTAACACAGCTTCTCCAGAAATTTTTAAGGCAGGAATGTCTTAAAAAAAAAAAAAAAAAAAAAAAAAAAAAACTCTTTATTTTGTATAAATGAAGAAGAAAAAAAAACCCCACAAGACACCCATAGTCTGAATTCCTTTGTAAAGGAAAGGAATTCTCTTTCACCTGGCCATTCCTTCCTGGAAGGGTGGGGCATCGTCTTAGACGCATCTGCCCACTGGGCCTCGCTTGCTGTTTTACAGCACTTATCTGCAGATGGCAAGTCTCTGTGTTCATGTTTCTCTGCTTTTGTTACAGGCAACATTTAAGGGCTGGATGGATATCATGTATGCAGCTGTCGATTCCAGAGGGGTGAGCTCGTGTTCTGCCATGTTATAGAGAGTGCCAGGGTCACATCAGGGATGTCATCACTACACGGTCTAGAACTTCCCACGTCGTAGTTCCACTGGCTAGCGTTCTTGCCCTGTTTTCCTTGGGACAAACACTATGAAATAGGGATCAAAAAAAAAAAGTTTCCACTCATCTTCTGTTGAGCATTCCATTCCATTCTGCTCCAAAGCCCGTTCCTGTTTCTCCATAGTGACCAAGGAACAACCTTTCACGGAGGAGAACTTGGACAAAGGGGAGTTGGGATGCTTTGGAGCCAGAAGCAACAGAATCACAGAATGCCTTGATTTTCCTCTCTCACTTCTTTTCCAAATGGGTATACAGGCAGAAGCCAGATTTCAAAGGGTGCCAGCCAAGGGCTGTGGGAAGACCTTACAGATGGACTGCGTCTGATAAGAGAGGCTTCCCATGGCTACAGTCTCTCCAGAGACTAAACGGGCTTCTGGCGATTGCCACCTGTTAAATTCTAGTTAAGTAAGAAGTAAAATCATGGATTCCCAAAGTTGGAAGGGTACTCAGCCATCTAGGCCATTTGTATTTCCCAGTAGGGAAAACTGAGGATTAGAAGGGAAGAATGCTGCCCAAAGCCATGGAGTAAGCAAATGGTTGAATCAAGAATGGAGTCAGCGTTATTTTTTTCCTGTCGTCACACACATGTTGTTCTGTTTGAGAGTCTGCAGAATTGATGCCTGGCACATAGTAGATGTTCAATACATGTGAGCTGGTAGAGGCAGCACTGGGGGTATGAGAAGTGGTACAGTAGTAAATTATAACAAACGCAGGATTTTAAAGTATTGATGTGCTTAATTTTTGTCTTTTGAGTATATGACCTTCACCCTAGTTTACCTTAGGCATCCATTTGCCTTGAGGTGGAGATGGGGGATGGGGAGGGAATCTGATGCAGAAGTCTGCAGGAAGTGTGACTCACGTATGTTCCCTGAGCGAATGATAGGTGGGTGGCGGTGGGTGGAGGGATGTCTATCCTGATGCTGGTCCTGGGACATTATAGCTGGTATGTGCTGGCACCTAGCATGACGATACCCTTGTCTGCATAGTCACAGAGAATCTTGTGGGTCTCAAATATCGGTGAAAACATGGGCCTTTCTCCCCCCTTAACTCTTCCTGGCCTTAAACACTGACTCTCTGTCATGTCCTCTACTTGGCTCCCTGGCCCAGCAGGCTACTCCCATCACTTACCAAAAGCCCGTCAGGGCGGGCCCATGGCTATCAACTCCATGTCCCAGCCTCATGAAAACTGAAAAGTCTGAGAGACTCTGTCTGTCCAAGTATGCCACTCTAACCTCTTCAGTCATCCTGCCTGCGCAATGTATCCCAGGCCTTCCCAGCAGCAGCTTCCTTTTAGAAAAATACAGAAGTTGAGCAAAACTACCCTCTTTCCCCGCTTCGTGTTCCTTTCAATTTACTGAATCCCAAGTCCCCTCTCCAAACCCGTGGAGGGAGAATCAGGATACACATCTCATGACTCTGATGTTCTCTGTCACTCCACTGCTTTTTCTGGGTACAAGAGAGGTGAGCTTTTATCATTTACTTTCCCTAGTTGAACCTCCCTTTGCAGGATGGTTAGCCTGCATTATAACCTTATTTTAAATGTCAAATGCTGAGTGGTGATTCTTTCCATTATATAGTTTTTGTACTAATGGCTACCCTTAGTTCAAACAAATGGACATCTCAAGCAATGATTCTTTCCATTATATAGTTTTTGTACTAATGGCTACCGTTAGTTCAAACAAATGGACATCTCAAGCCAATTGGGACCAAGGCCAGGTACTCTTCAAGGCAAAAGACAAAAATATTTTCAAATATTACCTTCATTACATTAGTCTGTGTGGTGGGTATTAAATAACAAACATCATAAAAACATTCAACAAGTGACAGAGCTATCAACACTCATAGATATATCTTCGCATGTCATCTGGAGAAAGAAAAGAGAAATCTTCCTGTCACCTGTTCCCAAACTGCATAAAGCCAATGACAATGTGAAGAACTTGGACAAAGGGGATTTTGGATGCTTTTGGTCACACCTTGAGTTGGGGGAACTTAGTTGTGGTCCATTTTTGCATCTGCTCTAGAGCTTGATTATTAATTCACTCATCCATCCATCCATCCATCCATCCATCCATCCATCCAAGGTGTATTGAGAATCTACGTGTCACAAAGTACGCCAGGCACTGGGAATTCGAGAGTGACAGGGCACAAGCACAGACTAAATACAACAGTGGGCTCTATATGAAGGATGTAGCTGTTCAAGTGTTGGTAGTCACCTTCTCCAGTGGCCTTATCTCCAGTCTGGCTCCTTCCAGTTATGTGTCCATATAGACATTCTAGAGACCTTCTCAAAGGACACATGTGGTCATGCCATTCCCCAATCTTACAACCCTTTCATGATTCTCTGTTGCTTAGGAGAAAAAGCCTACGCCTCTTTTCACATGCCCACCCCATTGCATGGTACCACTTAAGCCCCTCAAGGGGAAGCTTAAAGAGGGTTTCCCTGCACGAGCCATGGCTGGTTGGCGGAGGCTGGGGAGCTAAAGCTCCTGCCGAGAGATACTGTGGTCTTTTAGATAAGGTAGTTAAGATGGCTTCTAATTTTCTCCGGTAATTGTTTTCTTTTCTTGTTTAAAAAACTCCCTAACAGAAAGAACTACAGCCAGGGTTTGAGGAGAACCCACAAAACTACCTTTTCTTCGTGGCTTTTATCATCTTTGGCTCATTCTTTACTCTGAATCTCTTCATCGGTGTTATTATCGACAACTTCAACCAACAGCAGAAAAAGATAAGTATGGGGGTTGTTCTGATTTGGTGGTTTTACGTCTTCCCCAAAGGGCTTGGAAGGAACACAATGCTGATGTAGATTGTGGTGCAAAGCATCATCTGCATGGGAACAAAGCCACCTGGAGAAGATTCTTGGAGATATGGCTGAAAAGAGATTGAGGATAGCTGGTTTCTATTAAATCGCTGCTTTTATTCTCCATTCTACCCCCTTACACAGAGGACATTGTTGAACCCCAACAGAAAAACACGTACTAGGATTAGTATTTATGACTCTACAGTCATATTTAAGTAACCCTTCAAGTGTACCTTGTAATCCAAGATAAAAAGAAGAACTCTCCTTTTCCAGCAAACTTGTGTCCTGGCTCCCAGCACGCGAGTCTCGGCAGATTTTGTGAACTTACTTGGAAACAAGTTGGTTGGGAAAGAGGCAGGGTTTTTTTAGGGAGATTTTTTTCGTCATGCATTGTAATAAACAGATGTGTATTTTTTTTTTTCTGATTCTGTAATCTATAGGGGATGTTTAGTGAATGTGGAAAATAAAAGAAGACTAAAAAAATTTAATCGCCACTAAGGTGGTCACTAGATGATAACAGTTTTAGAGTAAGCCTCGTCAGTTACTTTCTCACTAAATATGTATTCCTTGTACATGGTTGAGATGACAGAATATTTTTAATTTTGTAGCACCCCCCTTGCCCATTAGTACTGAGCCCATGTGATGAAATCATCTCTATTGTGAGAATTTTCAGGGCTGAATTGCATCTCATATTATAGATAGATAGTAATTTATCTTAATCATTCCCTTCTTTTTTGGACATTTAGGTCATTTCTAAATTTCTTGCTCTTCTGAAACAATCGTGAACATTCTTGAAATTCTCTCTGTATCTGTGATTATTTTCTCAGGATAAGTTTCTAGAATTTAAGGCATTAAACATATATTGTCAAATAACCTTTCAGAAATGCTGTGCTCGGCGCTCCTTGCAACAGGATTGCAAGATATAAAAATGCCTGTTTGCTCTGTTCTCATCATTCGTATTTTTATAATTTTTCGTTTCCAGCTTGATGGGTAAAGGTGTTATCTCATTGTTTTATATTCATTTATTTAATCATTTGTGAGCTTATATATTTTTTCAGATTGATGGCTCTATTTCTCCCTTTGTCTCTTTTCCAAATGGAAATTGTCATTTTTTCTTATGTTTTTATATATTAAGTCCAATTTGTGACTTGCTTCTTATATTTCTGTAATGACATTTTCGATTTGTAGGCATTTAGTATTTTTATGGGGCCGAACTCCCAATCTTGTCCTTTTTTGGCTTCTTCTCTTACATGTAGGAACTGAATCCCCAAATCCTACAATCAGGTAACTAAATATTCACCTTTGGTTTTCTAACTGTTTTTATGGCTCTTTTCAATTTTTCTTCAACTCTTGTAATCTATCCAAAATGTAGACTGATACTGATTAGCTTTGTTACTTATTAAAAATATTTTTTTAATGTTTATTTTTGAGAGAGAGAGAGAGAGAGAGAGAGAGCAGTGGAGGGGCAGAGAGAGAGGGAGACACAGAATCCGAAGCAGGCTCCAGACTCCGAGCTGTCGGCACAGAGCCTGACTTGGGGCTCGAACCCACGAACCGTGCGTGAGATCATGACCTGAGCCGAAGTCAGACGTTTAACTGACTGGGCCTCCCAGGTGCCCCTGATTAGCCTTTAGTGACTTTGGGGAAAGTCACTCATTGTCCTTCTGTAAGTTTACTGCTGCTATTACTTGGAGGTGTGTGGTGTGGCGTCACCTCTGTTATATGCGGCTTGACTGCAGTCAATACTTACAATTTGGATGTCAAGGCCTTGTGATTTTAGATTTCAGCTTACATTTGAAATCACTGTTTTGATCAGGCCATGGCATTTCGTTTTGTCTTTACTTTTTATTATAGAAGATTTCCAACATGCACAAGAGTCTACTAAAATGAACCTACACTACCCATCACCCAACATGTTTATTGATTTAAGAGCTTCTTTATGGGGGCACTTGGGTGGCTCATTCGGTTAGGCGTTCGACTTCGGCTCAGGTCATGATCTCACTGTTCGTGAGTTCGAGCCCTGCGTCGGGCTCCGTGCGGACAGCTCAGAGCCTGGAACCTGCTTCAGGTTTTATTTCTTTCTCTCTCTCTCTGCCCCTCCCCCTGCTCATGCTGTGTCTCTCTCACTCAAAAGTGAATAAAGCATTTTTAAAAATTAAAAAAAAAAACATCTTTATGGCATCTCTCCCCTTATCCAATCCTGCCACCAGGTTTTTCAACAGAGCAAATGACAGCACATCATTTCATCCACTGATATTTCAAGACATATCTCTTTTTAAACATAAACACAGTCCATGATCACACCTAAAAAGTTTAACATGAAATCTTTAAACTTGTCAAGTACCCAGTCAACATTCAGATTTCTTTGAGTCTTTCATTTTCTTAAAATATTTATCTTTCATCCTTTGATCAAGTGATCTTAAAGTTTGTTTCTTTTCAAATCAGGATTTAAATCAGGTCCTCCCGTTTGACAGCTTCCTTGCCATCTGGAATGACAAGATGTTCCAGGGCTAAGTGGTATCACTCCTGTGCCAGATCAAGAATCAGCCATTTCTCTAAGGAGTTCTGTTTTTTTTTTTTGTTTTTTTTTTTTGCAGGGGGTGGGGTGGGGAGGTGGTACCCCAAGATCACAACCTGGAACGCTCATTGCCATTGCTTCTAGGATTTTTCAGTGGCCAGAGCTATTCACATTTAGGACTTCAAGGACATGTACGTAGAAATAGGAATACTGGTCATTCAAGTTGAGAACTGTAAGGTTTTCACTTAACCTCTTCTCTGATAATAACTTGAATTGAATCTCTTCTTTCCCATGCTGAGAAAACCGATTCTCATGGGCACAGGAAATGGTAGAATTAACATTTTCCATGATTACTCATTTTTGCTTTATACCCCAACACACACACACAGGACAGTCTCAGAATAACAGCACTAATACATACTGTCATGATGCATATGATTACTGAAGACGCATATCTGCCAGGCATCCGGAGACAATCTGGTTAACATCTAGGGCTGCATTTTTTTTTTTTTTTACAAAAAAAAAATGTATTTATTTATTTTTTTTACAGTGGTACAATATACATAACATAAAATTTACCACCTTAACCATTTTCCATGTACAGTTCAGGGGTATTAAGTACATTCATAATGTTGTGCAATCATCACCCCTACCCATCCCCACAACTCTTTTCATCTTGTAAAACCGAAACTCTGTACCTGTTCAACCCGGCCTCCCCATTTTCCTTTCCCCTCCCCCAGCCCTTGGCAACTACCGTTCTACTTCCTTTTGCTCTGAATTTGGCTGCTCTGAGTACCTCGTGTAAGTGGAATTATATGGCATTTGTCCGTTTGGGATGGACTTATTTCCCTCAGCATCGTGTCCTCAAGGTTCGTCCGCGCTGTAGCATATGTCAGAATCTCCTTTTTTAAGGCTGAAGAATATTCCCCCGCGTATATATGCCGCATTTTGCCCAGCCACTCAGCTCTTGATGGACGGTGAGGCAACCTGGGTTGCTTCCACATTTTAGCTTTCGTGACCAGAGCTGCTGTGAACATCGCGTGCAGATATCTCTGACTCGCGGTGGTGAGCATTTTTTTTTCATAGGCCTGTTGCCTATTTATAGGGCTTCTTTAGACAAATGGCTAGTCGAGTCTTTGCCAGTTTCTGAATTGGATTGTTTTATTTATTTATTTATTTATTTATTTATTTATTTAGAGTAGAGTGGACACATAATATCACATTACTTTCAGGTATAGCACATAGTGATTTGCCAAGGTTATACGTTACGGTGTGCTCACCACGGTGTGACTGCCATCTGTCACTCTTCAACATTATTACAGTATCACTGCCTCTATTCCATATGCCGTGCCTTTTGTTCCCAGGACTTATTCCCTCCATAACGGGAAGCCTGTATCTCCCACTCCCCTTCCCCCATTTTGCCCACCCCCCCCCTTCCCTCTGGCAATCATCACTTTGTTCTCTGTATTCTAGGTCTGATTCTGCTTCCTGTTTGTTTATCCGTTTGGTTTTTAGATTCCGCGTAGGCGTGAAATCATGTGGTATTCGTCTTTCTCAGTTTGACTTATTTTACTTAGCATAATACGCTCTAGACCCACCCAGGAGGTCACAAATGGCACAAACTCCTCCTTTTTTAATGGTCGCATAATATTGCACACATGTGTGCCACATCTTCCCTTTTTTTTAATGTCTATTTATTTTTGAGGGAGAGAGGAAGAGAGAGAGAGAGAGCGCCCAGCATGGGCAGAGAGGGAGAGAGGGAGACAGAGGATCCAAAGCGGGTTCTGCACTGACAGCAGAGAGCCCGATGTGGGGCTCGGATTCATGAACCGTGAGATCATGACCTGAGCCAGATTCAGATGCTTATCCGACTGAGCCACCCAGGCACCCGCCCCTGTAGTACATCTTCCTTATCCATTCGTCTATCAATAGATGCTTAGGTTTCTTCCATGTCTTGGCTATTATAAATAATGCTACAATAAACATAGAGGTGTGTGCATCTTTTTAAGTTAGCGTTTTCATTTTCTCTTGGTAAATACCCAGGAGTAGAATTATTGGATCATATGCTATTTCTATTTTTAATGTTTTGGGGAACCTCCGTACTGTTTTCCACAGTGGCTGCACCATTTTGCATTCCTACCAACGTGCGTGAGGGCTCCTTTTTCTCCACATTCTTGTCAACGCTCGTTCTTTCTTATCCTTTTTATTTTAGTCATTCTGACAGGTGTGAGGTGATATCTCACTGTGATTCTGATTTGCATCAAGATCCCAACAGTGATGTTGAGCCCTTTTTCATGTGTCTGTTGGCCATCTGTATGTCCTCTTTGGAAAAGTGTCTAGTCAGGTCCCCTGTCCATTTTTTAATTGGGTTGTTGAGTTGTATAACCTCTTTATATATTTTGGATATTTACCCTTACTGGATAAATCATTTGTAAAGGTCTTCTCCCATTTAGTGGGTTGCCTTTTTGTTTTGTTGATGGTTTTCTTCACCGTGCAAAAGTTTTTATTTTGATGTACTCCTGATAATTTATCTTTGCTTTTTTTTTCTCCTTGCCTCAGGAGACATCTAGAAAAATATTGACAAAAATATTACACTCATTCATGATAAAAGCTCTTAACAAAGGGGATTTAGAAGGAAATACCTCAACGTATTAAAGGCCATATACGAAAAGCCCACAGCTAACATCATACTCAGTGGAGGGGAAACTGAGAGCTTTTCCTCTAAGATCAGGAAGAAGACAAAGATATTCACTCTTGGCACTTTTATTCAACATAATACTGGAAGTTCCAGCCATGGCAGTGAGACAAGAGAAAAGGAATGAGTCATCCATATTGTTAAAGAAGTTAAATTGCCACTATTTGTAGATGACATGAAACGATACAAACAAAATCCTAAAGACTCTACCAAAAAACTACCAGAAGTAATAGATAAGTTCAGTAAATGTGCAGGACACGAAATTAATACCCACCAATTGGTAGCATTTTAATACACTAATAATGAAGTAGCAGAAAGAGAAACTAAGGAAACAACTCCATTTACAATTACACTTAAAAGAATAAAATGCCTAGGAATAAATTTAATCACAGTGGTGAAAGACCTATACTCTGAAAACTACAAACATTGATGAAAGAAATCGAAGATGATACAAATGGAAAGATATTCCATGCTCATGGACTGGAAGAATTAATATTGTTAAAATGTCCATACTACCCAAAGCAATCTATGGATTCAATGCAATCCCCATCAAAATACCAACAGCATTTTTTCACAGAACAAGAACAAATAACACGAAACTTTGTGTGGAACCACAAAAGACCCTGAAGAGTCGAAGCAATCTTGAGAAAGAAGAACAAAGCTGGAAGTATTGCAATTTCAGATTTTAAGATATGCTACAAAGCTGTAGTAATCAAAGCAGCATGGCACTGGGGCACAAATAGACACACAGACCAATGGAACAGGATAGAGAGCCCAGAAATAAATCCATGCTTATCTGGTGAATTAATCTGTGGCAAAAGAGGCAAGAATATACAATGGGTGAAAAACAGTCTCTTCAATAAGTGGCGTTGGGAAAACCGGACAGCTACGCGTAAAAGAATGAAACTGGACCACTTTCTAACACCATACCCCAAAATAAACTCAAAATGGATCAAAAACCTAAATGTGAGACTTAAAACCATAAAATTCTAGAAGAGAACACGGATAGTAATTTCTCTGACATTGGCTGTTTGGTTTTTTTGTTTTTAAGTTTTAGGAGTTTTCCATATATTCTGATTAATCCCTTATCAGATACATGATTTCTGATATATAAGGGGCACCTGGCTGGCTGAGTCAGTGAAGCATGCGACTCTTGGCCTCGGGTTTGAGTTTGAGCCCCATGTTGGGTATAAATATTACTTAAAAATAAAATCATAGAAAAATATGTATATGATATATACATATATAAAATACATATACATATATATATATGTATATATATATATATATATATATATATATATATATATGTAAATATTTCCCCCCATTCTGTGAGTTGCCTTTTGGCTCCACTGATAATGTCTTTTAATGTACAAAATTTAAAAACTTTCATGAAGTCCAATTTGTCTCTTTTTAATTTTGTTCTCTGTGCCTTTCACATCACATGCAAGAAATCATTGCCAAATCTAACGTTGTGAAGTTTTTGTCCTATGTTTTCTTCTAAGAGTTTTATTGTTTTAGATCTTACCTTTATGTCTTTGATCTTTTTTGAGTATTTTTTGTGTGTGTGTGTGTGTGTGTGGTGTTAAGTAAGGATTTACCTTTATTCTTAGTGCTGGGAAAATTGGGGATATCCAGTTTCCCCAGCACCATTGTTGAAAACACTGCCATAAGGCTGTATATTTTTGGTCCACACTGGTAGTGGTGAAAATTCAAATCCCACACTGTCATCAAGGCAGGCCTGGATTCACAGATTATCAGGGAAGACTAGATTTTTACCCAGAGTCCGAACTAAGTTTCCTACTTATCTTCCTCCACCAACAGACAGATTCTGATTTCTTCTTCACCCTTTCATTGGTAGCACTTGGGGAGTCCCAGATTCATGGAGGCATCTTGGCATAAGCCCACTGCCTTTTTTCCCTCATGACTCCCTTATACTTATTAAGGCCCAAGATTCTAGTTTTTACAGAGATTAGCAAATGCTCCTGGCCCACAATGGCTTCAAGCTAGTTTCCTACTCTCTGTCTTTTTTGATCACTATTGATTTTCAGACCCTGGAGATTTTCCTGTCTTTTGTGCCAGTTTAGCTGTACGTTTCAAAAGAATTTGTTCTGATTTACCCAGCATTTCTAGATATTTTACTCCCTCCCAAATTTTCCAGAAGCAGAAATTCTTGTTCATATTTCTATTCTTTCTTGCTCAATAGTGACATTTAAAGCTCTCTAGTTGTTATTGTTTTATGAGAATTGGTCGGAACAAATCTTATGAAATCCTATTAATGGATGCATTTATACACTTATTCGGGAGAATTTTAATTGCCACTTCGTGAGAGTTTTTGTTTAAATGTTTGTTACTAGATTTTTGTTGCCCTGTGTTTGATTTATGAAACCTGAAATATATTCAGTTCTTGTAAAGATTCCATGGCTGTTTGCAAAGAGTAAGTAATCTTTGTTCACATTCTAAAAAGTAAAATATAGCTGATAAAAGTAACATTATTTCCTCATTCCTTAATTTAAACCCTGTTACCTTTCAGCCTTCCCCTAGAGTCCCGCCTCTTTTGCTTCCCACTGGAATTTTAGGATAGAATGTAGAACTTTGAAACTGTTTCTGAAAATTTAGAACTTGTTTCCAAAAAAAGAAAATACTGTTAATGATAATTAGCTCTCATCTTCTCCATATACTTAGGTGGTGAAGATATTTTTATGACAGAAGAACAGAAGAAATACTATAATGCAATGAAAAAATTAGGATCCAAAAAACCTCAAAAGCCCATTCCGAGGCCTCTGGTGAGAGCAATTGATTTGTTCTAAACACATAGATCTATTAAGCAGTCTTGAGCTCAGATGTCTACTGTGCCATTCTCCTTTATTTTCTAAGTTTACACACATTATCTAAGAACTCCATAAAAACCCAGATACACTAGTGTCTTTAAGGAAATGAGACATTCAAATTCAATAGTAAGAACTTGGGCAAAAAACCTTTCATTTGCTTTTTGGTAAGCGCACAATAGGTGTTTAGTATATGCTCATTGCAATGATGTGAACTTAACAGTTTAAATCTTTTTTTCTTTTTTAATTTTAAATTCCAGTGTAGTTAACGCACAGTGTTATATTAGTTTCAGGTGTAGAGTATAGTGATTCAACACTTCCCTACATCACTTGGTGATGATCGTGACAAGTGCACTCCCCCCTTTTTTTTTTTGTACGTTTATTTCTTAGAGAGAGAGAGAGAGAGAGAACACAAGTGGGGGAGGGGCAGAGAGACAGAGGGGGAGAGAGAGAATCCCAAGCAGGCTCCGCACTATCATTGCAGAACCCAACGCGGGGCTCAAACTCACGAACCGTGAGACGGTGACCTGAGCCGAAATCAAGAGGTGGACGCTTAACTGACTGAGCCACCCAGGCGCCCCACGACAAGTGCACTCCTTAATCTTCATCACTTATATTTCACCCCTCCCCCTACACAGCTCCCCCTGGTAATCCTCAATGTGTTCTCTGCAGTTAAGAGTCTGTTTCTTGGTTTGTCTCTCTCTCTCTCTCTCTCTTTCTTTTTCCTCTCTTTGCTCGTTGGTTTTGTTTCTTAAATTCCCCACGCAAGTGTGATCCTGTGGTGTTTGTCTTTCTCTGACTGACTTATTTCACTTGGCCCTAGCTCCCTCCATGTTGTTGCAAGTAGCAAAATTTCATTCTTTTTATGGCTGAGTGATATTCCATTGTGTATATCCATCTTTGCCCCTTCATTAGTTGATGGGCACTTGGGACTGTTCCCATAATTTGGCTATTGTAGATAGGCTGTTATAAATATCAGGGTGGATGTATCCCCCAAATTAGTATTTTTATGTTCTTTGGGCAAATATCTAGGAGTGCGATTGTGGGTCCTTAAGGTAGTTCTGCTTTTAAGTGTTTGAGGAACTCCATAGTGTTTGCCACAATGGCTGCCCCGGTTTGCATTCACACCAACAGGGCAAGAGGGTTCCTTTTTCTCCACGTCCTTACCAACACCTGTTGTTTCTTACGTTGTTAATTCTGCCCACCGTGACAAGTGTGAGGTGATTTCTCCCTGTAGTTTTGACTAAATCTTGACCAGTTTAAAATGTATTTATACTATCCTTGACCGGTCTTTTCTGGTGTGAAGTCTAGGCCATGCCTACTGGCTTCCGCCTCACCAGCATTTACCACGAAGTTTCTGTGTCGGGAGTTGACACACCTTTTTCCGCAAAGGGTCAGATAGTAAATATTTCAGCCTTTGCGGGCCGCGTGGTCTCCACTCTGGCATTAGCACAAAGGCAGCCGTAGACAATATTGAACTAATGGTCATAAAGCATGGCTGTGTTCTAGGGCAACTTGATTTATAGACACTGAAACTTGGATTTCTTTAATTTTCACATGCTGACATTTTATTTTTCTCGTGAGTTTTCCCCCAAACATTAAAAAAAATGTGACACCCATTCTGAGCTCCCAGGCGACACAAAAACCAACTGCGGGCCAGATCTGACCCCTGCTCTCTGTGAATCGTGTTTTCTCAGGTAGTCTGGGGCTGTCTCAGGCTTGCAGCTTGATTGAGGCTCTGGAATTGGGGCACACCAGATTAAAAAGGGATGGCTAGCCATAGTTAGCAGCTCTGACAAGTGAGTTTCAAGGTAGGGAGGGGGCTGAAAAGTTCAGGAAGGCAATATGGAAGAGGGGCTTGATATCTGCAGCATGTAGACGACATAGAGACTTTCACTCGAACACGAGACCCCAAATTATCAAAGGTATGTTTCGTTTACTGCTATTCCCGTGACGCAGAATTGAGCGTGGCACAGCGTGTATTGTCCGTAACCATTGGCTGAGTGAGAGGTTATGTTCGAGGGTCCACACAGAGTCCACCCCACTAGGATTAAATATTTGCGTTGCGCTAAAAATACCTGTGAGTGTTCGGGCAAAGGGTTTAGAATTTATACCAGGAAGAATTTTTCACCGGGAGGTTAATGATATAACTATATTTGAGGAGGTTGTCATTTGACCTCGAGCCAACAAAAAAGACAGAGAGAATTTTTATTCGCCCGTGGGTGTTGTGCAACCGCTGATTCGGGACTGGTTGGTCCTAGGTTTGAAATTAACTGGAAGACTCAAGAGACACAATATGTTCCCACGTATTTACCCGTCGACCTCGTAAAGGGTACGAAGCAAGCAAGGCAGCACACAGCCAGACAGATGTTGCAAGGGCACAGATGCAGCTTCTAGGCCTTTCTGCTGCCCTGGGCATGCTAGGCTGCAAGCGCTGAGCTTCCGGTGGGCACGAGCTACTTTACCCCAGGGAAGCTGCCACCTCCGTGCTTGAACCATGTCTTATGGCATTTGTGTCCCATGGATTGTCTGCGGGTAGGTGTCACCCCGTAACCCCCTGTGTAGCTGCAGCTTACCAGTCATAGCTTCACACCGAGCGATTCCAACAACCGAGTATCATTTCCCCAGTTAACGCATCACGTTTACATTAACTTCTATGTTCCAGACAGCAGTCTTGCAAGAGGTAAATACATACTCCCCGATGTCCCTGAATTTAAGACTTTACATCAGCTGTTAGCACTTAACTTGCAACTTGACCTCCCTACTGACATTAAAAAAAATTTTTTTTAATGCTTATTTATTTTTGAGAGCGAGAGAGACAGACAGAGCACAAGTGGGGGAGGGGCAGAGAGCGGGGGAGACACAGAATCCGAAGCAGGCTCCAGGCTCCGAGCTGTCAGCACAGAGCCCGACGTGGGGCTCGAACCCACAAACTGTGAAATCATGACCCGTGCTGAAGTCTGGCCCTCAACCGACTGAGCCACCCAGGCGCCCCTCCTACTGACTTTTTTTAATCTCTAAAATCTAAATATTATCTTTGGAACAGATGAATAACAATTGCATGGGGGGAAACTCTAACTGTTTTTACCTGAGCAGTGATGCATTTTCTTTTTAACAGTAGAGGAAGGGATCTGGAGTCATTTCTGATTCTTCCTGAACCATCCACACAGTGGCGGGGGGGGGGGGGGGGGGGGGGGGCTCCATTACCGGTTTAAAAATGATACCGAGGTGCAGGATTCACTGTACATTCTAATGCTTTTTTGTACATGCAAATGCTTTTTTATATCTGCCAACTTAGCATCCTTGTATTCTTGATCTCCTCTGTTTGTCAGAGTTGAACTCTTAGGCCTAGGCTTACCCTCCCTCACTCTTAATTCTTGCCACTCACTGGGCTTCCCCGGACAGCGCCCTTTAAAGTACCTTTTCTCCAGTTCCTTTCTGACTTCCCAGATGCATTCTCCCATAGCAAATGCAATTGACTTTCAAGTTTCTCCTCCAGACTCCTTTAATGATTCTGGGACAAAATTTGGAAGACACCAACTTACGTGTAGTATCCCTCCAGTGCTGTCCCTAACCCCTCTTCTCATTGCTCTCGCCCTTCCTGACTGATACCGTTCACTCTCATGGTTTTAAGTCATGTCGGCACTGGTGCCCTTGAACTCCACATCTGCGTTCCAGCTCTGCACCTGAGCTCCGTACCCATACCGTTACCTGCCCAGGGCCCTCGGATGCCTCACTGGTGCCTCAAACTCAGTGTTCTCAGGACAGATCTTATCATCTCCCTCCGAAATTCCGCATTGTCTCCTCTGCGGCTGGCCGACTGGTTCCACCAGCCTGAGATGATAGCCTCAGCTTATCATTTTCCCGCAGCCACTGCCATGAAAACACTCCTTCTGCATTTACTTCCCTCTTAGCTCTTCGACCTAAATGCTTATATCTCTCTCCACTATTACCACCACAAGCCACCATCATCTTTTGCCTGATTACTGTAATGGATGCTAGGGTTCTAACGATGATTCTTAGGGGTTTAGGAGTTTTCCAAGTAGACTGGCGTGTGTATATTTTGATTGGATGATAATATAAAATACCTTAACATATACATATATTATAAAACAATCAATTTATAGTCAAGCATACCATGCAATATTAGTGTCTGAGTTTGTGTTCAAGAATAGCTTTCCACTAAGAGCAAAATAGTGCTTCACAGTCGTTAGATTACGGAAAATATAGTGGAATAGTTGAGTTATATCACTGTGAGTGGTGGGTTAGGTGTGCAAACTTGAGCTAGATAGAACCTGTACCAGAGCAACTGTGCATCGGATGGCCATCTGTGTACCAGCCAACTGTGCAAGTTCACCATCAGTAATAAAACGAAATCATTTTTCCATTTCTGTTTTTAGTAATCATTGCCTCACAATACCATTTACCTAGCCTTATTTTCAAGTGAGCCACATGTGGAACGTTGGCATTCAAGAACTGCTCGCATACAGAGTTTGGGTTAAGTACAAGGTCTGACTATTCTGAATTAATGAACGGAGCCTTGGGGATGTGAATTCCATTTTGTCCAGCATACTTATGTGAGCAGGTGTTATTGAAGTCAAAGTAAAGAAACAGATGAGGTATAGAGACCAAAGGTCATCTTTTTGTCATTAAATCCAACATGAGCTGTTCTATTTCAGCAAAACATCATCCATCATATCAAAGTTATGCTGTTACTAAGAATTTTTAATTTTTTGTGTTTTAAAATGGAATTAAAGCTGTAAGCCTACAGCTTAAAAGCAGTCATGTAATTAAATTTAAATGAACATGTATATGCAAGAATTTCTTGTTTAAAAAGGGTGTTCATTTTTCAAGAAACTGCTTTAATTGTAAGGGAGGACAAATTCTGTCGTGTGTGTCTTCCTTATGTACGTGACTTCGTTCTTACAATGCAAAATGATCTAAGATTTATTTTTTTTTCCCCCTCTCAGAATAAATGCCAGGGTCTCGCGTTCGACCTGGTCACAAACCAGGTCTTTGACGTCATCATCATCATCCTCATTTTCCTCAACATGGTTATCATGATGGCTGAATCAAATAACCATCCCGAAGACACAAAAGCCATCCTTGAGGATCTCAACCTGGCCTTTGTGGTCATCTTTACAATTGAGTGTCTCATCAAAATCTTTGCTTTGAGGCAATACTACTTCACCAATGGCTGGAACTTATTCGACTGTGTGATCGTGGTTCTCTCTATTGTTAGTAAGTAAAATCAGAAGCCAGAGGGGCCTTCATCTGAGAGCTAGAAGTAAATCCTATCATTTGGTAGCGTGTCCAGACTATCCGCAACGCAACAAATTAGGCTTAACGTGGATTCTGAAAAAATAGGTGTACTGATGCCATTCTCTCCTGGGAAGTTGCTAGGAGATACGGAGCAATTTTCATTCTCTTAACTGTTTACATGAGTGAAATAGAGAGTCCAATAAATGTGCGGATCCATTTATTCAGTGGAGAGAGACAAAGTTAAGATGACCTTAAAGTGTCTGTGGGGGTACCTGGTACAGTCACATAGTTGAGCCAAAGCTCTACCTTTCCTGTGCAACTATAAGCTCTCGTCAGCATCTTTTAGTTTGAAGGATTTGGCACTTAGTTCCCACGTTTTCCTTAGTTCAAAATCCATGTGGATATCAGATCACAATTACTGTATCCCTGGGACATTCCTAGGCCCTCTCTCACCTCCTATACAGGGCCTCCATGGCTTCCAAATTGGGCTTCCAAGAGTGTGTCCTAAAGATAAACAGAGCTTTCTCTTTATTCTGAATCCCACGTTAACCTAAACCACAGCATGAACGATGCTTGTCTCTACTGCTTGGACCCCATTCACCAACCAGCCTTACTCTATAATCAGTATATTTTTCTTAACATAAGCAGGATTACCTATAAGATTTATGGAAGAAGAATACAGAAAAAAAAAGAGCTGTTGCTGTATACCTTTTATAACACATACATACACACACACATCAACTTTGAAATTAAATTCTTCATGGCTAAACCGTGAGAGTTAACACTCTGGGTTTTTGCAGTTTGCTTTTAACTAAACCGATAATTTGACTTTTTATAATTGTGTGCAACCACCCAAAGGCCATTCTCGTAGTTCAAAAAGCAATGAAGATAATGAAAACTGATTTCACAAGTGGGAGCTTTTGTGCTCCTTCAGAAAGGATGCGTTAAACAGATATGCGAGATCAAAATATTTTGGTTCCTATCACTACGGCAGCAATGCCGATGTTTCCAAGAACGAGAAAACGGTACAGATGATAGTCTGTTCTGGCTTCTAAGCCATGAAACTTATGTAGATAAAGTTTAGCAATAGATCCTTCCACACGCCTACAGTGAAATGGATCGCTTATCTTCGTCAATCAATTCCAATCCCAAGTCCCGGTGAAACTGACAGCAACAGCAAACCCAGAAAACTGTGGTAAGGATGGGTCTGGCACAGCCCTCGGAGAACTTGAAGAGCCCATCCTCCAATATGTAGAGAGCAGCTCATTTATCCCACCCCTTACTGAGCTCCTTCCAGGCAGTGCCAGCCATTGTGTAGTTTGTGGGAATATCTCTTACTTCTGTCCTTGGAACAACCGCTAGGCAATTTGAACAGACCCCAGCAGAGCACTGTATCGCATTTTGCTCCGGTGGATGAGAAAATGCATGCGCTGAGCCAAATCCCACTCGCCGATGTGGGCAGCATTTTATCTGCCTTTGCCAGTAGATAGATATGCCACCCAACACTAAGCTTCTACGCTTTCTCAAGCTCTTTCCTAAGCTTTTAGATAAATACAAAATGAGTGCGAGTCAAAGTGAATCTCTCTAGGAGTTAACGAGGCAGGTGACGTATTGAGACTTACTCACCTTAAAGAGTCAGAAACCGAGAAATGAGCTGCACACCAAATCTCATGGTACACGGAATTGAGCTCAGATAAAGGACGGATTACTGTTGGCTCGATTAGTCAGAGAAATATTCGTGGAGGAGGTGGCCTTAAAGGGTGGACCTCCTCCAGTTGTTGCTAAATTGGAACTTAATAAATTCCACATCTACCAGCGTTGGCTGCAAAATTAACATGTGAATTTAACTTCATTGGCACAACAGGGCAGTTGGTGAAGTAGATTATCCACCACTTCTCTTTAGTCATTAGGTGATAGCAGACAATTCTGGCTGCCCACCACCCCTAATGACCTCAGAGGACCCCCCAGAGCAAGACCAAGGCCATATCTACACAGGGTAAGCAGGTTCCAGCCGCTCTATAATATTTAGGCCAAAATGTGAGCTGTTTCAAATCCTGTATCATTTCCTTGCAGAGCAGGCGATGAGAGAACAGGATGACATTTTAGGGCAAATATTCAGCTGTTTGCGGAAACCTCTGCTCGAGATGCTCTTTTGGGGGTGTCTACAGCAATGCGGAAAGTATCTCCAGTCCCTCAAGCTTTTTGAGCAGACCCCAGGAGTCCTTCCTTGGGATGAGCATATTGACAAATATGAGACGCCCATGGCAGCTTCCGCCCAGATTTGAGCCTCCCAACACCCTCTCCCTCCAGCCCTGTCATCACCTGTAGCAGGCTGTGCTCACATTCCCCTACACAAATAGGAACTGGCCTTTTTAAGGAGTTTTGGGGTTAGGGTTTCCACAGTTTCTGATGACAGCTCAGGTTCAAGCCAACCTTCGGTAACAGACATTTCTCCCTGCTCTCTAATCTGAAGGACTCCATCCTTAGTTTATCTGTTTTCCATCTGTTTTCCACTTCCATTTCCAACAAATATGGAAAACTATTTATCCCGTGAATGACTTTCAATACCCGGCACAGAAAATGTACTTCGAGTGTATGAGATAACTCACAAAATAGCCTTTTATAAACTGCATTCTCTTTCCATTCCTTGGGTGCCTTCAATATTTTAGATCATCTCCTATTCCATCCAAAGTCCCATCTTAAAGTTGTACGGTGCTTGGAAATTATTTTCCAAGTTAAGGCACAGATAGATATTGCCCTGATACTGGTAAGTGTGCGGTGCGTAAATTGCGAAGTACCGAGAAAAGTCGGTCACGCTAAGATTCCAAGGCAGGAGCGACAAGCTGGATCTGAAAGCAGTGTGCCTGCTGGAAATTAATCGACCTATCTCCTTCTCCTAAGGTGCCATGGTTTCTGCCTTGGAGAACCAGCAGCACATTCCCTTCCCTCCAACGCTCTTCAGAGTTGTGCGCTTGGCTCGGATTGGTCGGATCCTGAGACTTGTTCGGGCAGCACGAGGAATTAGAACCCTCCTTTTTGCTCTGATGATGTCCCTTCCCTCTCTATTCAACATCGGTCTTCTGCTTTTTCTGGTTATGTTTATCTATGCCATTTTTGGTATGAACTGCTTTTGCAAAGTGAAGGAAGGGTTTGGAATTGATGACATATTCAACTTCAAGACTTTTGTTGGCAGCATACTCTGTCTCTTCCAGATCACCACCTCGGCAGGCTGGGATGCCCTCCTCAGGCCCATGCTGCAATCAAACGATTCATGCAACCCCAACTTAGACAGCCGTCACCTCCCTGCCATAGCCATAGCCTACTTTGTTAGTTACATCATCATTTCCTTCCTCATTGTTGTCAACATGTACATTGCTGTGATCTTAGAGAACTTCAATACTGCCACTGAAGAAAGCGAGGACCCTTTGGGTGAAGATGACTTTGAAATATTCTATGAAGTCTGGGAAAAGTTTGACCCAGAAGCAACACAGTTTATCAAGTATCCTGCCCTTTCTGACTTTGCCGATGCCCTTCCTGAGCCTTTACGGGTGGCAAAGCCAAACAGATTTCAGTTCCTAATGATGGACTTGCCCATGGTGAGTGGAGATCGCCTCCACTGCCTGGATATTCTCTTCGCGTTCACCACCAGGGTACTTGGTGACTCCAGCGGCCTGGACAGCATGAAAGCAATGATGGAGGAGAAGTTCATGGAGGCCAACCCTTCCAAGAAGTTGTATGAACCCATAGTCACCACCACCAAGAGGAAGGAAGAGGAAAGATGTGCTGCTGTTATTCAAAAGGCCTTTCGAAAATACAAGCTGAAGATGTCCATGTGTGCCTTAGAAGACGGGCCTCGTTCACCACTCCAGACACTCTGCAATGGAGACCTCTCCAGCTCCGGGGTGGCCGAGGGCAAGGTCCACTACGACTGAGCCCCTACCTCCACCCTTACCTCACAGCCTCACCACCTTGCCTCCGGCCTCTCAGCTCCAGGGGTCCACAGCTCGGTGTGTGAACAAGCAACTGACTCCCCAAAATAGCCATCCCATTTCTTTTTCTGCCTAAAAGAAGTGATATGTCAATGTTTATTTCAAACGGTTCTTACAGAGATAGACGATAAGGCTGCCTATGAACCACTGGCAGTATCTTAGCAAGGAAGACACTAGAAGGGCTGTAGAGGACACACCAATGTTAGGATTGAAACACAGTTCAAATCATGGAGAAAAAAAAGAATAAACAAAACAAAAACCACATTAAAACTGTAGATGGTGTTTTTCCATATTGTTTCTAAGCACATTGTTCAATACCTTCGTTCCGTGTTTTCCCCAATGCAAGTATGTGGCTTATCCCATATAACTCCTTTGCATGCTGAGTAAAAATTCAAAGCCTGCCAATAAATAAATAACCTATTGCTGATATTTTTTTTTTTACCAGCCATTAGTATTTTGGTTTTGTTTTGAACCTAAGGCATGATCTTGACTTCTCAGTTACCACCCTATCTTTCACCAGCTGCAATCTCCGTTATATACATTTCGAAAAAATAAATAAACAAATGAGACTTTTAGTTGGCCTTTCATTCAGATGGCACACTGAAAAAACATCTTGTTTGGCGGTTGTCTAAGGAGTCATTTAAAAGTGGTGCTTTGCTTTGAATTTCCATGGAAGCCAGTCATCTGCTGATAAATGTATAGCAACTGGCTCTTCAGGAAAAAAAAAAGGGCCACGATTTGTAACATGTACTGATTTCTGCGGTGAACTCTCCCATCAGGCCTGATTTCAGGCTACCGACATGATATTACTGAATGTGGAGCGGGGAAGAGATGCCCGAGCAGTTCTCACGAGCTGGCCCCAGCACACCACTGGCTGGAACCAGTAAGAAAGCCTCCCTTAATGGGGCGCCTGGGGGGTTTAGTCGGTTGGGCGTCCGACTTCGGCTCAGGTCATGATCTCATGGTTTGTGAGTTCGAGCCCCGCGTCAGGCTCTCTGCTGACAGCTCAGAGTCTGGAACCTGCTTCGGATTCTGTGTCTCCATCTCGCTGTGCCCCTCCCCAGCTTGCACTCTGTCTCTCTCTCTCAAAAGTAAATAAACATTAGGGGGGAAAAAAAAAGAAAGCCTCACTTAAAAAATATCTGCAGTGGCCACCTTGGGCAGGGAGAGCACCTTCTTAGCCACACACGGACCCCTGGGTGGGGGAGCCGTAGTGGGTGAGCTGATGAGCCCTACATTCAGTTCTGGCTGAATGTCTGCGTGAAATGCAGTCCAGAGAACCAACCAGGCCTCTCAAAAGGCCCAGGACCTCCCTAAAAACTGGAGGTGTCTACAGACCAAGACAGGCTTGGCAAGAGGCTACCCTGGGGGCGGAGAACCTACCTCGTGACAGTGGAGGCGTAGAGGAAAACCCTGTGCAAGCCGGGGCTGCAGGCAGGCTGGAGGGGCTGGTGCCTGCCAGCGGCCCCGGGTCTCAGGTCTGAGCCTCTGACCTGCTGCTCCTTGTCGCGGGGAGGGCACAGGCTCTGCTTCGCTTTAGCCACAGACTGAGCCACGCTTCCTTCACTAGATGGCAGCAAATGCCCGACGTGCTCTTTTCCGAGCGCTGCCCGGCATCTGTGTGTGAGCCTGGCACTGGGAGACCCAAAGGGCTAAGGGAGGAAAGCCAAGGCGGGAGAATTATCCAAATCCTGGGCGGGTGCTAGAAGTCTCTCTCCTCTGAGAAAGCTCGCACCGTGCGGGGCTCCAGGATACCCCCAGGACACAGAGACGATACTCTGTCCTCCCGGGGCTAAGCTGCATGTCCAGGGCAAACAGCCCTCCAGGCACAAGAAGCCAGGCGTCTTGTCTTCTGAGTTGTATTTCCAGGCAAATCAGCCCCTGCTGAATTCAATCGACAGCCACGTCCCTGAGGGCCAGTGCAGGACCACCCTGGGTAAACTGCTCACAGCCAATAGCCCTTAACGACACGAGCACATACGCTGGTGGGGAGGGGAGTTAGACAAGGACTCATGGGATAATAATACAATGCAACGTAACAGGTGCAGTAAACCAGGGACATCCCTCTGTTCTCGAGAGTGTGTAGTAGGCAAGCTCCCGGGAAGGCTTCACAAGAGAAAGTGGGGTACCCGAGGCGACACTGATAGATGTGCAGGATTGTGGCAAGAGAAGCTGGCTCGGGAGGGTGTTGAAGTGGAGACGGCAGAGGTGGCGCCGTGGAGGGTAAGGAGAAAGGTGTAGAAGGTATAAGGAAGTACCAGCCATCCAACTGACCCATTGGGACGTAAGAGCACCTTGGTGGAGCAGCCCCAACAGAATCTTGGAAATGGGCTGTTCTCTGAAGAGCCTTAAATGCCAGGGCGAGGAGTTATAACATATTTAGGTAATAGGGAGGCACTGAAGGTGTTTGAAATGGGGAGAAAAACTAATCAGAGGATGCAGGGTGGAATACAGTGGAAAGAGAGCAGAATACTGGTCTTGGAGGGGAAGAGGCGCTGAGGAGGGAGGCAGGGGCAATGCAGTGTGACCCTAGGATGCTTGTGCCCACTGACCGGCCATGGTGGAGGGATCCAGGGGGAACCTTAGGATTTGAGGGTCAAGGTGACAGGGTAGACAGCAGTGCAAGTTGCCAAGTTCATGACTATAGGAGGGCAAGAAGTCGTTTGATTTCACGGCTATGGCGGAGGAAATTTTTCATATAAAATATTTTTTAATGTTCATTTATTTTTGACAGAGAGAGAGAGACAGAGCATGAGCGGGGGAGGGGCAGAGAGAGGGGGAGACACAGAATCCAAAGCGGGCTCCGGGCTTCGAGTTGTCAGCACAGAGCCCGACGCGGGGCTTGAACCCACAGACCGTGAGATCACGACCCCAGCCGAAGTCAGACGTCCAACCGACAGAGCCACCCAGGCACCCCTGGCAGAGGAAATTTTTTAATTTTTTTTTTTTTTTTTTTTTTACCAGTTCGGAACATTTTTAACAGTTGGGAACATTTTGAAGGTTTAAGATGCCGTCCAAGTGACGGTGTCCAGCCAAGACCGCGAGGATAAGGCATGAGCAGGGATGGCATTTGAAGCCCCAGGAACAGATGAACTCGTGGAGGAGAGGACCATACCCAGATCTAGAAGGAGGCAGAGGCCTCGCCCCGGGGGACATGCTTTCAGAGGGTAAAGGCGAGGAGGAGAGACAGTTCGGCCAAGGGCGTGGGGAGGCAGGGGAAGGGAAACACGATGCCAGGCCGTTTGGGCGTGGAGCGGGCTTCACGAGAAATTCACAGCCAACAGGATGAGTTACGTGGTCCCACCTTCCCACCCCTTCCACCAAGAAGCAAGCCAGGAACCTGGACGCGGCGTCGTTGGGTTCCAGGAAAGGACCCCACTGCCCGCTCTTCTCCCTGTCTGTGGAGCAAGCATGAGACCTTGCCGTATACACAGTCCGGGCTCAGGAGCCGGCTGCTCTGGGGAGCCGTCTTGGAATGTCAGCCACTCGTGCTCGGTGCCCTTGGGAAAGTTGAAATCCTGTGCGAGCTCCTCCTGCTCAAGGAGGGGGAGCCGCCGGTCCCGGAGAGCTTGTTGCCTGGCAACACAGAGAGAAGCGCCAGGGTCATTCACTGGGCAGTCCTGTCCCCGTGGCTGCACAAGGAGTAATCAGAGAGGCGGTAAGGAAACAAGAGCTAACATTTATTGAGCGCTTATTCTGGACCCGGTGCCACTTTACCGGGACGACCCCGTTTCATCGGCACAACGGCTCTATTAGAGGCTGGTTTTAATCCTCACCGTTCTAATGAGAAAACTGAGGCATGTAGAGGGTATAAGAGGCGTGTTCAAGGCCACCTAGCCAACATGGGGCTCTGGCAGGATTCAAACCCAAGCAGTCGGGCCACAGAGCGCAAGCTATCAACCGCTGCCCTCCACTGGCCAGACACAAAGGGGTAGTGTGACTGGAGTCGAGGAGGGGGGACAGAGTCGGTTACGTCCGTGAACCTTTCGCCACCTCCCTCTTCTCCTCTGGAGATAACGCATGTTTTCCAAGTTCTTGCATTGTGGAAACATCACCTACAGCGGGGGGACACAGATGCTGCCCCCCTCCCCGCCCCCGTGCATGTCACATCCTCAGTTCTGTCAATGTACTCGGTTCCCTAACATTTTGATGTAGTTTCCATCCTTTTCCCGCTCTCCCCCTCCTTCTCCAGACAAACTCTGGTTAGTCTATCTCCTTTTGGACAATATATGTACGGCTATTAATGTCAGCTTCAAGCGTGCTAACGTGACCGCGATGGTACAGGAGGTATCGTGGGGGTGCTGATTTAGTCCACCCTAATCTCCATCCCCGGCCCAAGCCACCCGGGACAAGCACACAGTCCCCCGAAAACCACTGTGTCTGCTGAGCCGTTGGAAGTTCGAATGCCCTTACCTCCTCTAAGCTCTTTTCGTATTTTAAAATCGCTTCCGGATCCAAATGTTAAAATCACTTCCGGATCCAAATGTTAAAATCACTTCTAGATCCAAATTTTAAAATCACTTCCGGATCCAAATGTTAAAATCACTTCCGGATCCAAATTTTAAAATCACTTCTGGATCCAAATCACACTGATGCACTCTATTTTTTTCCCAGCTTTATTGAGGTATAAAAATTGTGTCTATTTAAGGTACATAGCATGATGGTTTGAGACACGGATACATTGTGGAATGATTACCGCAATCAAGCTAATTCCCACGTCCAACGCCTCACTTAGTTTCTTAGCAAATGTCTGGTATATGACACAGTGTTATTAACTATAGTCACCTTGCTGCACGTTCAATTCCCAGAACTTAATTCATCTCACAACTGAAAGCTTACACCCTTTAACCTGGATATGTTTCCCTTTCTTCACCCCACCCGCAGCTCCTGCTGACCCCCTTTCTACTTTCGGGTTCTATGAGTTTGGTGTTTTCTAGATTCCATAGATAAGTGAAATCATGCAGCATTTGTCTTGCTGGGTCTGGCTTACTTCGGTTAGCATAATGCCCTCCAGGTTCTTCTATGTTGTCACAAATGACAGGATTTCCTTCTTTTTTCATGGCTACGTGATGTTCCATTAGCATTCCAAATGATATTTCATTCACATTTTTAAAATCTGTTTATCTGTTGATGGACTCTTAGGTCATTTTTACATCTTGGTGGTTATGAATAATGCTGCAATGATAATTGGAGTGCAGATACTTCTTCGAGAAAGTGATTTCATTTCCTTTAGATATATATCCAGTAATGGGCCCGCTGCATTGTACGGTTAGTTCTATTTTTTATTTTTTGAGGAACTTGCATAGTGTTTTCCACAATAGCTGTACCGATTTACATTCCCACCAACAATACACAAGGGTTCCTTTTACTCCACACCTTTATCGACACTTGTTACGTCTTATCTTTTTGATAATAGCCATTATTATTATTATTATTATTTTTTTGAGAAAGAGTGAGTGAGTGAGGGGCAGAGAGAGAGAGCGAGAGACAAAGGGCGTGAGAGTGCAGAGCCTGGAATGGGGCTCGAGCGACCTGATGCGGGGCTCGACCTCACAAACTGTGAGATCATGACCTGAGCCGAAGTCGGTTGCTGAGCCCCCCAGGTGCCCTTGATAATAGCCATTCTAACAGGGGTGAGGTGATATCTCATTAGTTTTGACTTGCATTTCCCTGATAATTAGTGATATTGAGTACCTGTTGGCCATTTTCTATATCTTTTCCGGAAAAGTGTCTACTCAGATCCCTTGTGCATTTTTAAATTGCGTCATTTGTTTTTTTGCTATTGAGTTCTTTATATGCTTTGGATATTAATCCTTAATCTGATACATGCTTTGCAAATATTTTCTTCCATTCCATAGGTTGCCTTTTCTTTTGTCGATGGTTTCCTTTGCTGTGCGGAAGCTTTTTAGTTCGATGCAGTCCCACCTGTTCATTTTGGCTTTGTTGCCTGTGCTTTTGGTGTCATATCCAAAAAATTATCGCCAAGACCAATGGCAAAGAGCTTTTCCCCTATGTTGGCCTCCAAGAGTTTATGGTGTCAGGTCTCAGGACTTTGGATGGGAGAATTTAATCCATGTGCACGTAATTACTGAGAAGTAAAGACTTACTATTACCATTTTGTTAATTGTTTCTGTCTGTTTGTAGTTCCTTTCTTCCTCTGTCATTTTCTTCCTTTGTTATTTATTTTTCACAGTGGTGTGAAAGGCTTTAATTCCTTTCTCTTCGTCTTTTGCGTATCTCTTGGCAGTATTTTGCGTTCGTGTGGTTATTACCACGAGGCTTACATAAAACCTCTTATGGCTATAACAATCCCTTTAAAACTAATAAAAACTTACATTCAATCACATACAAAACCCTATACCTTTACTTCTCCTGTCTCCACATTTAATGATATTGACATCACGCCTTGTATCTCTTTATATTGTGTATCCATTAACATGTATTGTAGCTACAGTTATTTTTAGTACTACTGACTTTTAACTTTTATACTAGAGATAACAGTGATTTATACACCACCATGATAGTGTTAGAGTATTTTGAGTTTGACTATATATTTACCTTCACCAGTGAGTTTTTGTTTTGTTTTTTGTCTTTTAAGTAGGCTCCATGCAACCCGGGGCTTACGCTCACTACCCTGAGATCGAGACCTGAGCTGAGATCACGAGTCAGATGCTTAACCGAGCCACCCAGGCACCCCTTTCCTTATAGCAGTGAATTTTATACTTTCATGTGTTTTTATGTTGGTGTTTAGCGCCCTTTCATTTCAAACCGCAAACAAGTCAAGTGTCCATTAACAGGCGAATGGATAAATGAGTTGTGGTATATCCATCCAATGCTGTACTACTTGGTACAATGGAGCAAACTATTTGTACAAGTCATAACATGAATGATGCTCAAAAGAATTATTCTAGGTGAAATAAACTGGATAAAAATGAATACGGGCTGCATGTTTCCATTTCTATAAAACTCCGGGAAACGTAAACTGAGTGGTAGTGACAGAAAGTCAATCAGCGGGGATCAGTGGCTGGGGGAAGGAAGGGTTGGTAAGAGGGAGGACAAAGGTGAATGAGGAAACTTTTGGGCATGATGGATATGTTGACTATCTTGATACTGGTGATGGTTTTATAAGTGAATAATAAATATCAAAATTTATCCAACTGTACACTTTAAAAATGTGCAGTTCATGGTATGTCAATTATATGTCAATAAGCCTATATAAAAAAAAAAAAAAGGGCCAGCTCTTGAGTTTTTTGGATCTAAGTGGAAGTCTCCGTAAGCCTCTGGATCTTTATTTCAGCGCTCAAGTCCGCAGGGGCAGGCTGCTACTGTTCCGGGGAGGGCTGCTAAGCCTTGCCACCTGCACATCAAAGGTGATACCCTGCCTGGGGTTGGGGGTGGGGGGAGGAGCTCTTGGGATAAGACCTGGGGTAACTCCCTCATTGAGGAATGACAAAGCTCAAAAAACTTCAAGACATCATCTTGACCAACTCCTCGTTGCCGTGTGTAGAAAAGAAAACCGATGCCCTGAGATTGGTAGTGATCCAACCCAAGGTCCATGACTGATGGTGGGACAGGTTCAGGGACGGAATGGTGAGTGAGCATGGTCAGGGGAGGGAGGGATGCTCCCTATGAGCAGGGACTGCGTTACATGTCTCTTCTCCCCTCCCCTGCAGTGGGCACTCATCCAACAGGCTTGACTGCCTGAGGGCCGTTGGGTAGGTGCTCTTGGCTCCCATCCCCCCCCTTCTTCCCCTAGATTTAATGAGAATCAGGCGGCCACTGAACCCTGCATCCTGATCTGCTTTCTCTCCCAGGGCCTCACCCCTCTTCTCTCTCCCAGGAGAGGACTCCACACTGCAGCCCCGAGGATGAGCTTTCTGCACCCCAGACGCAGCCCCAAGAGGCAGGAAATGCCAGGCACTTTCCTTCTCCCTACAGACCTTGTGAGCTCATTCTGGTAAAAATTTAATGCCTAAAAGTCAATTACACTTAAGAATGCTCTGATGAGCCCCACAGCAGCCTTTTCTCAGAGCCACCGGGGCCTGCAGCTGCTTTCCGGATCCTTCTACGCGATGCTGAGAAAACCTCCCCGCCCTTCCTCACAGCACAGCAGGGGCCTGACCTCCTGCTTTGCCCCCAACTTGCTAAGTGACCTGGAGCAAGTCCCATCCCCTCTGTGGGCCTAACTTTGATGTGCATAAAAAAAGGAAAGGCTACTTGGGGTCCTCTCTGAGGCTTGGCTCTTTCAGGCTCACAGCTCCGCGCCCCCCGGAGGGCGAGAATAAGAGGACACCCCAGGGTAGAGACCTGGGGTGCAATGGCCAGGGCCAGAAATGCCAAAACACAGAAGTGCGGGGGGCAAAGGGGAGAGATTCTGGATGCGTTTCTGTTCTCTGTTTTTCTGTTCTCGTTTACAACGAACGCACAGAGAATTCTGCAAAACACAGTGCAGGTTACAGTGACCTGGCCACCTTTCCTGTGTGGCATCCAGCTCCCGGTGCCATTGCAGCTGTTTCATCAGCCGGCCCCACGTGTGCACAGCTGGCTTCAGGCAGGGGCTACATGGCTCAGACAGGCCCAGGGAGAGAAAGAACGATGGCGCCTGGGTCTTCCATAATGGGCACTTTACCTCTGATCTAGCCATTCGTTGCTTCCCATTCAGGCCCTGCCATCCCTCAGTGGGTCTCTGCATAATCCTGGAAATGTCCTCGCCTTCCTGTTCCCTGCCCAAGCAGCTCTGGGCTCGACCTCAGGCACCTTCTCTGCCTAACTGCACTCTGAGATGCCTTGGAAGATTTCTATCCTTAAACTCTACACATGCCAGCACTACGCAGGGAACAGCTCAGACACGATGTGGAGGCTCTGGAACCATGGGCTTTGTCTGCTCCCCCATCCCACCACGGGGGCCCCACACTGCATAAAAAATCCTGGCTAAGATGCTGGTGGCCCCGAGAGGTTCGTTCCATAGCCTAAAAGGCAGCTCTTTTGAGCCAGGGGAGACCTTCCCTGTGGGGCACAAGGGCGTGATTCTGTTCTGCGTTGAGGCTGCTTCAGAAATGGGGGACAGTGTGTGAACCGGGGGAGTCTGGGGAAGAACCACTGTCCTCAGTGAGGGCCTTGGACAGCGCAAGCCTGGGGACTGAGGAAGGAATAGAAGAAGAGGGAGATGGGATGGAAAGGGGGCAGGTGGGAGGGGTAGATGGCAGAATAGAAGATTCAGGTCTGAGTTAGTCCACAAAACACCAGGAGAGGCATCTTCCCGCCTCCACCCGCTCATCAAATGGGATCAAGGTGAGAGCCAAAGCGAGTGCAGTACAGGTAAGAGTCTCTAGGCTGGCAGCTCGGGGTGGTTCATTTGACCTTATTTCTAGGCAAGTTTTCTTGAAGCGGCAAATGCTGCCTGTGTTGGCTCTCAGCCTCCCATGCTGCTCTGTCTCTGGGGACCAGCATGCCAGCTGCCCTCGGGCCCCACAGACAGTCCCAGCTTAGAGAAGACTGCGCCTGCTGGTGTGTGTGTGTGTGTGTGTGTGTGTGCGCGCACGCGCGCGCACACACACACACACACACACACCCATGGGTAGGCAGGGCACCTTCCTCCTGCAGTTACCAGCAGCCTCGCATTACTGCGCAGGGGGCCCCTTTGTCAAGTGGAACTGCCTCGGGGTGCCCTCTGTGAGTCACTTCCTGTTATTCTCCTTGGAGAAGTCCTGCCATTCTTTAAAGCGAGATTTGACATTTTTACAAGACGAACTTCGGGGGCCTTCTGGTCAAGAAAGAAAGAAGCAAGGATCCTTTCTTTTATATTTACAAAGCCATTAATTGGCTCCTTTATAAAATTAGACTCTATTATAAGCTCAATTGGAGTGGGAGCACAGCTTTATTTAGTCCCAAACATCAAGCAGTCTTTTAAAGGATTCTTGTTAATAACCAAATGTTTCGTAGCACGAAACTGGCACGAAGGCTGGCGAGGTAGGCTCCCCTCCCTTCTCTCTGCTGCTGAAAGCGGGTCCAAGACCACGTTCATGGAGTGAGGCTCTGGTGCGAGCCACTGTTGTAACAGGTGGGAAGGTAGAGCCCAGCTGGGGAGAGTGATTTTCCCAAGATACTTGATCAGGCTTGAGGAAGCGTCTGGGGCGAGCTTACCGGTCTCCTGTCACCTGGCCTTCCCTTAGGAGACAAGCTCACAACTCTTCACAGAAATGCTTGTGAGGCCTAAATATGCTCCTGCATCACCTGGGACCCCGTTAAAATGCAGATTCTGGCTCAGTAGGGCTGGAGGGGGGCGGCTGAGAATGTTCATTTCTGGCAAGCTCCCAGGTGGTACCGATGCTCCGGGTTCTTGGACCCCATTTAGTAGTGCGGTCCTGGACGATGGTAGTACCCCATATTTTATGAGGTGCTGTTACATGCATTAGCTCCCCTGAGGCTCATAGGAGCCACCGGACAAAGTCAAGTTCATGTATAGGTGCTTTCCTACCTGAGGCCAGCCCAGAGACGGGATGCTGCTGGGAAGGGTTTAGAGCTGGCCAGGCTCACCTCAAAGTTTCTTACGGTTGAGCCGCTTACACTTTCGTCTATAAAAATGCTTCTCATGGCTGACCTTGACCATCATAGCTCACCTGAGTCAGGTCAAGCAAAGTAAAGTTATGACAGAGGTGGGAAGGGGCTCACCAGTAGCCACTCTCCTCTTTTCTCAGTAAAAGAAATCAGACTTTGTTAGAAATACCAAGTGGCCACCTTAAAAAAAAAATAGTTCCAATCCTCCCTTAAGCTAAGCATTAAGACTTGTACTAAGTTCTGGCCAATGAGGTATGAGTGACCATTACTGGATGAGGCTTCTAGAAAAGCTCCTTAAAAGAGGGGCTGACTCCATCAAAAAGAATGAAATCTTGCCATTTGCAACGACGTGGATGGAACTAGAGTGGATTATGCTGAGCGAAATAAGTCAGTCAGAGAAAGACAAATATCATATGATTTCACTCACATGTGGAATTTTAAGAAACAAAACAGATGAACCTAGGGGAAGGGAAGGAAAAATAAAATAAGATAAAAACAGAGGGGGAGGCAAACCATGAGAGACTCTTAATAATAGAGAACAAACTGAGGGTTGTTGGAGAGAAGGTGGGTGGGTGATGGGCACGAAGGAGGGCACTTGTTGGGATGAGCACTGGGTGCCATATGTAACTGATGAATCATTAAATTCTCCTCCTGAAACCCATACTATACTATATGTTAACCAACTTGAATTTAAATAAAATCTTGGAAGAAAACGAAATAATAAAGAGGGGCTAACTGGGTTCATATATGCTTTTTTTTTTTAATCTTTTTTTACCTCCTCCTTCTTCCTGCCTGGAATATAGATGCGATGGCGTGGCTCTCATAGCCACCTTGTGACCTTAAGGCACACTAAAGAATGGCAGCTACACCCTAAGTAGGGCAGAGCAGAAAGATGGAAAGACTGAGACTCCGTGGACTCTTTCACCTGCTGTACCGGCTCAAAACCACCTACTTCTGCACATCACCTTAGGTTAGAGAAAAAGACCCACATATTTTTTAAGCCATTCTTTTGTGAATCTCTGTTTCAAACAATTGTGGAGGTTGTCTAACTGATACCATGATTCCGTCATCAACCTTGAAGGGTGATACAACATTTCCTATGTATTCCGTTCCCAGAACAAAATAACGGAACTCAAATTGGGTTTACAATGACCAGATCCTGAGGCAAGGGAAACAAAAGCAAAAATAAATTGTTGGGATTACATTGAAATAAAAAGCTTCTGCACGGCGAAGGAAAACTAAAAGGCAACTTAAGGAATGCGAGAAGATATTTGCAAGTGACCTATCTGATAAAGAGTTAGTAGCGTCCAAAATACATAAAGAACTTATAAAACTCAATAACCAAAAAACAAATAATCCAATTAAAAAATGGGCCGAAGACCTGAGCAGACATTGCTCCAAAGAAGACATCCAGATGGCCAACAGACACACGACAAGATGCTCATCGTCATTTATTAGGGAAATACACATCAAAACCACACTGAGATATCACCTCACACCTGTCAGAATGGCTAACATCAACAACACAAGGCGGGTGCCTGGGTGGCTCAGTCGGTTCAGCGTCCGACTTTGGCTCAGGTCATGATTTCCTGGTTTGTGAGTTCGAGCCCTGCTTCGGGCTCTGTGCTGACAGCTCAGAGCCTGAAGCCTGCTTGGGATTCTGTGTCTCCCTCTCTCTGCCCCTCCCCCACTCGGGCTCTTATGACCCAGCAATTGCACCTTTGGGTATCTACCTGAAGAATACAAGAACACTAATTCAACAGGATGCATGCATCCCTATGTTTATAGCAGCATTATTTACAATAGCCAAGATATGGAAGCAGCCCAAGTGTCCACGGCCTGACGAATGGAGAAAGAAGGTATGGTGTATACATACACAGTGGAATATTACTCAGCCATAAAAAAGAGTGAAATCTTGCCATTTGCAATGACATGGATGGATCTAGAAAGGAAAATACTAAGCGAGACAAGACAGTCAGAGAAAGACAAATACCATACGATTTCACTCATATGTGGAGTTTACGAAGCCAAACAAACAAGCAAAGAAAAAAAATAAGAGAGAGAGAAACACAAAGCAACAAACAGACTCTGAACTCTAGAGAACAAACTTATGGTTACGAGAGCAGAGGGAGGGGGGGATGGGCGGAATAAGTGACGGGGATTAAGGAGGGCACTTGTCCTGAGGAGCACTGGGTGATGTATGGAAGTGATGAATCGCTGTATCGCACACTAATAGAACACTGAAACTAATAGAACACTGAAACTAATAGAACAC
>NC_064810.1:148862279-148864204 GCF_023721935.1 Panthera uncia
ACTAATAGAACACTGAAACTAATAGAACACTGAAACTAATAGAACACTGAAACTAATAGAACACTGCATGTTCACTAACTGCAATTTACATAAAAACTGAAAAAATAATTAAATAAAATAAAAATAAAATAAAATAACCGGAAACAGATACATCGGGGTGGAGTGAGCTAGGGAGGGTCTGGGAAAGCAGTCTGCCCCCAGCCCTCCACCATCCTCACTGCAAGGACTCTGTTATTCTCTCTGGGCCCCAAACATGGCCGACAATGGAGGCTGCTTGGGCCTCACGTCCATACCTACCTCATGAGGTAACTGCGATCCTTAGATGAGATAGGGCTCGATGCATGTTATGATTGTACGTATTAAATCTTCATTGTATGTATATTTGCTATATTTGGAAGAGTCAGGATGGGATGAGTAGGATGGGATGAGTGTTCCAGACCTTGTACGGAGGCCTGGAGGGCTTCCCTCACCCCCGGGAGGGCATAGAAAGAGGAAGAGCCCCGGGGATGACTGAGATGAGGTTCTCATTTCCTGGGTGGATGGGGGCCCACAGACACACATCATGGAACCTTAGAAAACTAAAGGAATGTAGCATCACGTGTCCCCGAGCATCGTAGTGCAGGAAAACCCCTGCTCGCTACACACAGACCCTCCCGTGGTCGGAACATCTAACAGCCTTGACGTCAGCCCACCCGCTTGCACAAGATCCTTCGCCGGGGTGTTGGCCCCGTCACTGAGTGTCCTCCCCATCCTCCTCCAGGCAGTCAGGCCCCGAGTGGGCCTGTGGAATGTACCTGCTACGGGCTGAACTGTGCCCCACCCCCACCCCTGAGTCATAGCCTCAAATCCTGACTCCCAATGTGACTGCGGTTAGAGATAGAAGGTGATTAAGAAGATAATTAAAGTCAGGGACACCTGGGTGGCTCGGGTCATGCTCTCACGGTTTCCGAGTTCAAGCCCCGCATCAGGCTCCCTGCTCTCAGCACGGAGCCCGCTTTGGATCCTCTGTCCTCCTCTCTCTCTGCCCCTCCTCCACTCATTCTCCCTCTCTCTGTCTCTGTCTCTGTCTCTCTCTTTTTCAAAATAAATAAATAAATTTAAAAATAAATATTAAGAAGATAATGAAAGTCAAATGAGGTCACAAGGATGGGGTCCTCGTAGGGCGTCACAGTCCTCATAGGACTGCGTCCTTATAAGAAGAGCAAGGAAGGGGCACCTGGGTGGCTCAGTCGGTTAAGCATACCAGCTCTTGACTTCAGCTCAGGTCATGATCTCATGATCTCACTGGGTAGCACAGAGCCTGCTTGGGATTCTCTCTCTCTCTCTCTCTCTCTCTCTCGCTTTCTCTCTCTCTCTCCCCTGCCCCCTTCCACTTGCACTGTCTCTCTTTCCAAATAAGTAAATAAGCTTAAAATAGAAAAAGAAGAAGAACAAGGGATGCCAGAGATTGTACGCAGAGCAGAAAGGCTGTTTGAGGACCCTGTGAGAAGGTAGATGTCGACAATCCAGGAAGAGAGCTCTCGCCAGTAGCCCAACCCTGCCAGACTTAATCTGGGACTTTCCAACCTCCAGAACTACAAGAAAATAAATTTCTGTTCCTTAAGCCCCCCAGCCTGTGGTATTTTATGACAGCCCACACTAATACACTACCTGAAATATAGGGCTTGATGTCCTGCACCAGAATCATCTGAGTACTTGTGAAACAATGAAGATTCTTGGAACCTACTCCAAACACATGGAAGGAGGAAGGAAGGAAGGAAGAGGGGGGAGGGAGGAAGAGAAAATAAGGGAAGAGGAGAGGAAAAGAGGAGGGGAGAGGGGAGGGGAGGGGAGGAGAGAGGAGGGGAGGGAAGGGAAGGGAAGGGAAGGGAAGGGAAGGGAAGGGAAAGGAAGGGAAAGGAAGGGAAAGGAAGGGAAAGGAAGGG
>NC_064810.1:148864214-149054049 GCF_023721935.1 Panthera uncia
AGGGAAAGGAAGGGAAAGGAAGGGAAAGGAAGGGAAAGGAAGGGAAAAGAAAAAATCTCTAAGGATTGGAGCTCTAGGCTATGCATTTAGGACCACCCAAGGTAATTCCTAAGGTTGGAGGTGCTTCTGGACAGCATACTCCTGCCAGTGACATTTGGCCACCCTCTGCTCATCCATTGCTGGGTGTCCCCCTCCCCCCATCCCACCTCTCCACTCAGATACAGCCCTGCCCCTTCCAGGAAGTCTCCAGTCCACCCTGACCCACCTCCAGTGAAATCCTCAGATGAATTTTCTGCTCTGAGTGCCAGGAATTGTACCCTTCAGAGATCCCAGACCGTTTGCCAAGTTATAGTCCTTTCTGACTAGAGGAAGAAATCGTGGGCCAGGATGCGTACTTCTCCTCTGCATTAACAGCAGCTTTTCAGGACACCCAGCCTCCACCCACCTGCTAGCAGTCCTTCTTCAGCTTCAGACAGCCCTGCCAGCTTTATCGGCTCCAGGCACAGATTGTTCTAGAATATCTGTGCCCAGTGCATGAAGCTTCACAGCCCATACTGTGGGCTTACTGAGGGAGAGACCATCTGGGTGTCCCCCCCCCTGCAATGCCAACTCTGTGCACAACTCCTGACAGAGAGACTCGGCCCAGGTGTTTCCCACCCTAACCTGCTATCAGCATCTACCGTCATCTTTCACTCTGTGGTTGGTTCATGGGCCAGGGGAGGGCCAACTCCCTGGGAGGGCCCAGGGGAGTGGGCATCTTACCCACCCCTGAGGAAACTCTCCCCCAAGAAAACAGACTCCTAACCAGCCCCCCACCCAGTTTTAATCTTATTCCAATTATCAACGTAATATCTTTTCACCGTAGAAAACTTGGAAAGCACGGGAAATTAGCTGCCTCATTAAAGTCCATTTTCACAAACGTCCTCTGACAACTTCAACTTCTTTCATTCACTTAATCAATTGGTCATTCAGCAAATTCTTGAGCTAACAGTTCTCTCCAAGAATAAGCATCAGAGAGGGAGAAAATAAAGGTCACAGAACAATTCCTACCCGGCATGGAATTGCTAACATCATTTTGATTTAAGATATGTGGTTCCTTTCAATTAAATATATATTATATTGAAATGCTCCTTGGATTCATATTTCATCTGGGATTGAGATATCCATTAACAGCCATTCTATACTTCCTTTGTCCATTTGGATTAAGTTGTATTCCGAGCTCCCGATTCTCCTGGGCACGGCATAGCTCTTAGAGGGCGCCCTGCTCCTTCCAGCCCATCTCTGAATTTTTCCTGAAGTCAAAGGCTAAGGGATTTGAGATCCCAAATGTTTTCTCTTCTTCTAAAACTCTCTTTGGCCAACTTCTACTGAACCCACAGCAGGCGATGCATTTTCCTTTGATTTATTTAGGCATTTTTTTCTTCCATCTATTTTCTCCTTTCACTTTGAAGTTATGAAAACAGGTATCAATTATGACTCTAAAACAATTGTCATTTAAACGAGCGTGACTCTATTTCAAAGATAATGTGCGTAATAGTGCAACTCTCCTGCACCACCCCCATCCAATCCTATTGTAACAAAGAGCTTGAGGCGGAAAATAAAATCGCATCTCTTTTGCTATTCAAATTCATATAACTCCAAGCCCCATTCTGTTCCCTCTGAGAGTGTCTTTCTTCTTTAGTGCTGACTGCTCGCGCACAGTTCCAGAATTCGAAGGAGGTTCACCACACTTGGTCCATCGCATCCCGGTAAGTTGGAGCCAAGAGGGGAATAGTCATGGTATCATACCATTTCCTTCCAGATAACTCCTTGACCACTGTGCACAGTGCCCCTGTTTCATTCCAGTGACCTTCCTGGCTTGGGAGTTTGGGGTGGGATGTGGTTCGATGAATCCCATGCCTACAGAGCCCCAGGCCTCTCAAACAAATGTCCTTTTATACCTACCCTCAGAGCAAAGGGCATTCCAAGTCCTGGCAGGTGTTGGATGAGTCCTCGTGGTGCCCTCCGGTTTCAGCTAAGCTCCAGGATTTAATCTTGGCTCTGGCATTTGTTGGCTGTGCAAACTCTGGGATCGCCTCCCTGAGCTCCAGGCTTATTATCTGTAAAGTTGGGATCAAAAAGCATACGCCCAATGGCCACTCTCAGTCGTGGCTCCTGGAGCAACAGGGGCCCCGTCTCCCCTGGCCTGAGGCAGCAGTGGCCATCCTTAGGGAGAGGGCCCCTGCAGGGAATCCCACTGCAGAGTCCCAGGGAGCTGGGATGCCAGGAGTAGCAGGAGCCCGCAGAGGCCATCACACCTGCGATGCCCACGGTGGAGTCGGGGTCTGAAACATCAGCACCCACTGCTGACCCTGTCTCCCCAGCATCTGGAGACAGGATCCCCGGGTGGACCCAGGAATCTGTTCTAACAAGCTCTCCGGGTGATGCCAAGGCACACTGAAACCTGAAGACCATTTCTCTTATCTTTCCCCACCGTCCCCATGCCACCTCTGGGCATTTTGCACCAAGGAGCCCCGAGACCCAGACACAAGAGGCCAGGTCCCCTGCATCCCTAGTAGACTGTCACTCAGCACTGCCTTTTAAAGGCCTCCAAGGCTCCCCACCACACTCACCAAGCCAGCCCAGCTACATTGCCTTTTCCCATGGCTCCGAATCCCCTCCTTGGGTGCCGCTTCAGGAGCCCCCCTTGTCACGGCTCCGGGAACAACAGGCTCTCCCCTCCCTCCGGCTCTGCGTGACTTCCCCCTTCCTGCTGCAGCCCACGGACCATGCTGTTCTGTCCTCCACGGCGCTGGTCCCTTCGTCCAGACCCTCTCGATCCCCTGCACTGTGGTTGTGCAAACAGACTAGTCCGGAGTCCGGGCCCGCCCCACAATGGCTGTGTGATTCAGACGAGCGACCTAACCCACCTGGGCCTCCATTTCCTCCTCTGCAAAGTGGGGAGGACAACGCTCACCTGCCGGGGCTGTCGTGAGGGTAGGAGGAGGTTCTGGCACACTCCTGGCAGGTCGGCTGCTCACGGAACGACAGTGACCGTCTTATGCCATCAGGAGGTGGGGAGGGAGAAACACAGCCCACCTCACGAGCCGTACTTAGGAGGGAGGAGGAGGGGTGTAGACCCGGGAGGAGGACTAGCCACGTGAGTCCTCAGGGCTCAGCTCCCCGACTCCCCACTTTTGCTGAACAGATTTCTGCTTCGTAACAGGACGCATACATTTCTCAAGACCGAGGGCAGTGTCTTTTTTTCTCGTGTCACTTCTCCCCCCACTGAGGTCCCGAGGACAGCCCAGGTCTCTCGACATGGATGCTTCAGTAGGCAGTGGGTGAGCGGAGGAAGAGGACGCTGCCAGCCTCATCCTCAGTGCATGGGGATCCTGGCAGGTGGGGATACCTTGTTGACTGACCCACGCTTGCGTGAAAGTCACGTGTTCACCCCCGCACAGCTTCCCGCAACTCTGGAGCCCCGTCTGCGGCAGCTTCCGGCACAGTGACCGCGGCAATGAGGAGAGAGGCCATCCCACCTGGGCTAACACACTTGCTGCTGGGGCCAGGCTCTGCCACCTGGGTGCTGTGGGCCCCGGGCCCTTACTTCCCCCAAATGACCACTGCACCCTCCTCTGTAAAATGGGATAACACATGTACCTCTCTCCCAGGAGGGCACAAGATGATAGAAACAAAGGGTGAAGGGCCAGAGTCTGTGGTAGCTATTTTTGCCATTATTACTACGTCCCTGACATTAGAGGCACGCAAGATTAGAATAAAGCCTGGGAGGACTTTCTAGACTAACGGATCCAGACCCAACAAGTTTCCAGCGGGGAGAGCTGCCCAGGACCCCACGCAAGCAGGGCAAAGTCGTAGATATGGTGGACGCGGTGGGAACCATGCCACCTTCCCTTCAGCGAGGGCTCACTGCCCAGCTCTGGGCGTGCTCGGGGCAGACTTCACCGGCCAGCCTTTTAGGGGTGCCTCGGCTGCTGGTGGCTGCCTCCCCAAGGTGATGCCCTTCTGGGGATGGCCCACATCCAGTGACCAACTGAGGAGGGGACATGAGGCCCTGGCCATCCCGCCCCGTGCAGGACAGCTCTCGCAGTCACCTCAGCACCAGAACTGCCCGTGGGATCGGCCAAGGCTCCATAAAACCTGCATCACGGTTGACTTCTCCCCTGCCCTGTCCTGCCGCTGCCCCCTCCTTTTACAGCTGTTGGCCCCAGGGCTCCCCTCAATAAACCTCTGCAAGTTGACCTCCCTCTCTGAGTCTTCCTGAGAATCTGACCCGTGACAGCAGCTGGGCGAGGCATTGTCAGTGAACAGCCAGATCTCCTGGCTCCTGGTTTCTGCCATTTCCACATAAGGGCACCGGGCCAATGCCCTTGGCCACACCTCACACAGAAGGAGATCCCCGACTCTGAGAGAGATTAGTCACCAACCTCGGGTCCTCGCCAGGATTTCTGCGGCCACGTCACTGTCCTCCCCACCTTCCATCCCCTCCTTCAACCTGCCTTTCATTGCTCCCCAACATCCACGGTGACCTTTCTAGATCGCTACTCGAGCCACCCTTCTTTCCTTGTGAAATGAGTCCTCTTTCCCCCACAGGACAGAGCCCAAGCTCTGCAGCCTTCCACGGGGGGAGGCTTGCACCTTCCCCTGGACGCACATCCTCCTTTCCCTCTCTCTCCAGCACACAGACCTTGTTATCTCACAGAGCATATTCTTTCCGTGCCTCTTGCTTCCCCTTCTGAAACTTCCCCAGAGTCGGTCAGTCCCTCCTGTTTCTCGTTCCTAGTTCCACTGTGGCCAGACCATGCTACCTTGTAATTACCAGCCCAGGGGCCATTGTCCTTGCCCCTCCTTGAGGGTGGGGACAGTGCGTCTGCCACCTTGGTGTTCCCAGGCATGGAAGTGAGGTGTGGGGGGGGGGGGCAGGGAATGCCCCATGCATGACACAGAAAGCCCCACCGTGCCAAGCTCTTAAAGCTATCTTTGGTTGGAGGATGGGTTGAGGGACAAGGGCACCTGACACTCCATCTTTCTTCCAAGAGCTCTGAGCAGGAGAGGAGCTGCTTGAACTGCAGGGTAGTTTTGATCTGGGGATCTGACCACAGGCAGCATGTGCCCACATCCGTCCCCATGGGAACCGTGTCAGGCAAAGCCCCAGCTCAGAATGAACAGCCTGCCTCGGGCCTGAACCCGGTGGGGGCCGACGTGGGCACAGGGCTCCATCGGGCCACCCGCAGCCCCCGCCTCAAGGGCCCAAGAGGGGCTGCAGCTGCAGGGACCGGGTGGGCAGGTTGCCATGGAAACCAAGCTGTTCGCCTTTCCTGGCGCTTGGAGTTCTGACAAGGAGGCTGGACTCCACAGAGCACCCTCGCCCCGGGCTCCCCCTCGCCCACGCAGTCTGTGTTCAGGGCACATCGCAGGCACAGAGATGGATGGCAGCAGCTCAGAGGAGCAGGGCAAGCAGAGGGATCAAGACACTGGCAGTGATTCTCTCCCTTCCACTCATCTGACCACTGCCATGATTCCAGGGGACGGTTACTGCCTGAAAACAGGTGGCTTGCCCAAGGAGCCATAATCAAAGAAGGCGAGAGTCACATCTGGGAAATCTGTGCTGGCAAGAGCCTGGGAGTAGGAGACCTTGAGCCCTCCTCCTTGTCTTCATGCTTTGCATGGCTGTGGGTCACTGGTGAAGCCTCTCAACCTCTCTCAGCCCAGTTTTCCCACATATAAAATAAAGATAATTTGATCCACCAGACGTCCATCAGGTACCATGATTCAAAAGTAAGGTATAAGCTATTAAGCCCTTTTGTGGATAAGAGATGGTTACTACAGCAGGCTAAGACCATAATCTGTATTCCAAAGAATTAGATAAATGCATGCGTGGCAAATAGATGATGGATTAAAAGGAACAATTCCTTTTAAGTCTTAGCTTGGTGCCTCTCTAGGCAGGCATGGTGCCAGCGGCTGGAGATTGGAGGGACTCCCAGCATCACAGAAGGGTTCCACGTTGGCTCACTGCACACCTAGCGTGAGGCATGCTGAATATGCACGGACACGCACAGAGAGACCTTCTAAGGGCGATGAACACAAGACATACACCTACAAGACGTGGAGGGAGGTTGTAACTTATTGGGGAAGAAGACTTTCAGGGATGTCTTCACTAGGAACCTTCAGCCCAGGGACTATCCTAAAAAGGTCCCTAGGATAAAGTACGGGAAGAGAAGGTTGGGTAAAAGGAAGTGAGATGGGTCTGCATCACCAAAGAATTCTTCAGTTGTTTGGAGAAGAAGAAATCTTTGCAAAGTGTATTGCTTCCTGGAAAATTATTCTTTTCCTTTAATGTGCTAAGAGTGTCCTGAACCCCTCCTTCCAACAGCTGTGTGTGTGTGTGTTGGGGCGGCTCCCTCACAACCGACGAGCAAGCCTCCAATTCTAGCTGTGTGTCCTACAGGGCAGCTCAGTTCTGACAGTAACTGGGGTTGGCAGAAGATTCCACAGCTCAGGGGTTAGACCCTCAAAACTGACGTTAAATAATAAAAATTCAACAGAATAAATTACGAGATCTAATTGGCTTTATTCCCACAATTCATGAGTAGGGCAGCATCCCGTCTCACAAACAGAAAGGATCTCCACTGAGCTGTAGAGAAGGAAAGGTTTTTAAAGGCAACAAGGGGGGCAGAAAATGGAAGATATTAGCAAAGAATGCATTGTTTCAGGCAAGGTCGCCTTCCTAAGGGGAGCAGGTGCCTCGGATTATCGCCCTAGTGCTCACCAGGTAATTCGTGTTGACGGGCTAAAGTTTACAGTCCCGGGGGATGGAGGCTACAATGAGGTTAGGTGTTAAATCCCTGCCTGCTGATATGGGATTTAGCAAAAATGACTCCCTTGTGGGCCTGCTGTCTCCTTTTTAACACTGTCCTCTGCTTCAGATGCCAATTGCGAACCCAGGTCATCGCCTGTGCTTCTGACGGACCAGCTACAACGCAGAGGTTCCCATGAGCCCCTGCTTGCTAGAGCGGCTCACAGAATTCAGGAAAACAGTTCACTCACTAGATTACCGGCTTATTATAAAAGGTTATAACTCAGGAAGAGCCAGATGGAAGAGGGGCATAGGGCAGGGTACGTGGAGGCAGCAAAAAGCATGGGGCTCCCTAGCATGCCGCTCTCCCCCAATCTCTACGTGTTCACCAACCCCAAAGCCCCCCAACCTCGTCCTTTTGGGTTTTATGGAGACTTCATTACATAGGCACGCTTGATTAGATCACTGGCCATTAAATCACTGGTGACTGGTTCAACTTCTAGTAGCCCTCCCTTCCCTGGAGGTCGGGGGGTGGGACAGAGATTCCCACCCTCCACTCACTGATGGGTCCTCTTGGCAGCCAGTTTCCACCCTTGTGGGGTTCCAAAAGGTACCTCATTAACATCGTGAGAGACTCTCATCACAGGAAACTCCAAGCGTTTCAGGAGCTCTGTGCCAGACCCAGAGGCGAAGACCATGTATGCATTTCTTATAAAAGACAGCACCACATATGTGTTTGTTCATTTTTTTTCTGCATACAATTTTTGTTTTTGTTTTCATGAGAAACTCGAGCCTACTTTCGCGAAGATAACTTTTTACATGAGGTTTAATGATTGAAATTACTGGCCCAGTGGTAGTTCTCTGGCATAAACACCATAGTATTTCAACTTCCTGCTTGTTAATTTTTTTAATCGTTTATCTTCTACTTCCCCTTCTAGAATGTAAGCTCCATGAGAGAGGAACTCCACCTTTCCATTTTTGTATCCTCAGCACTTGGCTTAGATATGGCATAGGTTCTTCGTAAGCACTAGTTAAGTAAGTAAGTAGGGAAGGTAGACATTACACAAATATCTTGAAGAAGTGCTTTACATGCTCAGTCATATAAACAGTTCATTCCCTTTACTTTTTCCTGTTGTAACTGGTTGCACAGTACAATCCTGCCATAATGCCTTAAGCGAGGCCCAAAAAGTCCATTCGTGTAGGATGTGTGATGCATTATCATGAGGCTCATGAAGTGATGGGGGTGAGCCAGCTGCTAAGAATGAGAACTGATCACCCGTTGCTGCCTGAATTTGCATTATTATGGCTATGTCATCACAAGACACATTGTCATGGTCATTAGCAGAACTATTTGTTCAGTATCTCTGTCCCACGCTAAACTGTGGGTTCTTGGCACATAGACAGCTCTCAATAAAAATGTGTTGAATGAATGAAAGAATGAATTCATGTGAGGGCATAACATGAGCATCCACCCTGGTTTAGAGAGTCAGGGAATGTATTCTCAAGGGAGCGATGTTTAGTTTGAGGAGTGAAGGATAACCAAATATTAGTAATAAAAGGAGAAGGGAGGAAATTAAATGCAAGGAAACAAGAGTGAACATCATCTTCAAGGACTCTGAGTTGGAAGGTAGCGTGGTGTATTCAAGCATCTGAAAGCAGCCCAGTATCCCTGGGGCACAAGGATGGGGTGAGTGGGCCATTGTCACCACTAAGATTACAGGGAGCTCACAAGCTATATCTGGGATCTGTGACTTCATTGTAACAACAATGGCCCGCGTTCATGGGTTTTCTGCAGAGGTGATTTCTGATCAAATGTCTGTGGCATAGAATATTCTAGCTGCTGTATGGAGAGTGTATTGGAGAGTGGGAAGTGGCAATGGGGAAACTGAGGCCCAGAGAAATCAGGTGACTTGTCCAAAGACACAACACTTCTCTGGCATCCACCCCAGGGCTGCTTCCCTCAAGGGTGCCACTCTGAGAACACCGAAGATGATCTCCCATGGTGATGACAGGGTCTAACACACAGCCCCGGGAGCTCAGGGAGCATCCCTTGACTGCAAGGATCCCCTTCTCTCAGGCCAGCATTCCCAGAAGCCCCTTTTTCCCACCCACCAGACCAGGACTTGTGGAGGAGAGATCCTGGGAGCTGGAGCTCTAAACGTGCTCTCTAAAATTGTCTCAGGGACACCTGGGTGGCTTAGTCGGTTGAGCGTCCACCTTCAGCCCAGGTCATGTTCTTGCAGTTTGTGAGTTTGAGTCCCACATTGGGGCTTTCAGCTGTCAGCATAGAGTACGCTTTGGATCCTCTGTCTCCCTTTCTCTCTGCCCCTCCCCAACTCTCTCTCAAAATAAATAAATAAATAAATAAACATTTAGGGGAGACTGGGTGGCTCAGTCGGTTGAGCATCCAACTTTGGCTCAGGTCATGATCTCACGGTTCATGAGTTCGAGCCCCATGTTGGCCTCTGTGCTGACAGCTCAGAGCCTGGAACCTGCTTCGGATTCTGTGTCTCCTTCTCTCTCTGCCCCTCCCCTGCTTACACTCCGTCGCTCTCTGTCTCTCAAAAATGAATAAAAACGTTTAAAAAATTTTTTAAAGAAATAAACATTTAAAATGAATGAATGAATGAATGAATAAATAAATAATAGTGTTTTAAGTTACCATGCTTATTGTGAAAAAAATAACAAAAAGTTACTAATACAAAGTAAATCACTCCTAATTCCACTATACATATACAAACAAATAAACTTTTGGTGTCTTGCCTCCCAGACAATATTTTCTACAGATAGCTACAATATTTGTTCACAAAGCTAGGATCACGATAGTGTCATAATCCACTTTTCATGTAACAGCCTTTGCATGAGCACCACATTTTAAAAACCTTTTGTTAGAGAAATTCAAGCATATTCCAGACTGGAGAGAATAGTGTGGTAAATCCTTGCCTACTCCAATTCCACAATTATCTACTCATGGCCAATCTTGTTTCATTTTCACCCCCCTCTTCCCCCCCCCCACCGCCTTAGATTATTATTTAGCAAATCCCAGATAACATGTCATTCTACCTATAAATACAGTCGACGCTTGATCAACACAGGTTTGAACTTAGTGGGTCCACTTCTACACAGATTTTTTTTTATAAATACAGTACAGTACTGTAAATGTATTTTTCTCTTCCTTATGATTTTCTTGATAACATTTTCTTTTCTCTAGCTTCCTTTATTTTAAGAATAGAGTATATAACATATATAACATACAAAATGCATGTGCAGGTCTATTTATGTTATTGAGAAGGCTTCAGGCCAACAGTAGGCTATTAGCAGTTAAATTTGGGGGGACTGAAAAATTTTATGTAGCTCTTCACCTTCAGGAAGGGGTGTCAAAGTACCCCCAACCCCCCAATTGTTCAAGGATCAACTGTATTTCAGAAGCATTGCCTTTGGAGGCACTTCAGATGCCATTGCTTGGATGGACCACAAGGAGAAGCATCTTTTTTTTTTTTTTTTTTTTTAGTTTATTTATTTGACAGAGACAGAGAGAGAGCACAAGAGAGAGCAGGGGAGGAGCAGAGAGAGAGGGAGAGAGAGAGAATCCCAAGCAGGCTCCTCACTGTCAGCGCAGAGCCCGATGTAGGGCTCAATCGCACGAACCGTGCGATCAGGAGCCCAAATCAAGAGTCAGAAGCTGGATGGACTGAGCCGCCCAGGCACCCCCAGAAGAAGCGACTTGAGGACACTGCAGCGGGCAGGGGGCAAGGAAGCTCTGTCCTCCCTCCCCACCCTCCCATGGAGTTGTCCAGACCCTACACCTCCACCCTTTCTACTGAGCTCTGCCTTAGAGCAGGGGTGTTCCCCCTCCTCTGCCTGACCCTTTGAAAGAGAGGTCAGCATTTCATAAGATATGAATCCTGACTTGAAGAAGCTGCTTTTTGTTTGATTTGGGAGATTTTGAGTAAATGGAGTTGTAATACGATAAAGCATCCAGCCAGTTAGTTTTCTGCAGTACAAACTGGGCATTGAGGGACAATCCCCATGCCTGCCCACAGTGAGCCAGGCAGCCACAGTGGGGTCACCATGGGCTGCGACCTTCTGTCTCACCTCCCCCTCCCTCTTGGCCCCATCGCCACGAGCCTGGGTTATTTTCTCCGGCTCTTTTCTTTAAGCGAACCTGAGGTTTGAGACCTTTTCTATCATTTCATTTCAAACTCTTGTTTCACACGACCTGGTCTATTACTGAGGATGCATGAAGAATATGAAAATTACTCAAACGCTTTTTTCAATTAAATGTCTCCAAAATGCAAAAAAAAAAAAAAAATGTTTTTTTCTTTTAGGTTTCAGTCGGGGAAGGGGAAACAACATTTTGATAAACGTGAACGTTTGTTCTGGAACAAGGACCTAGAGACGAGGAAGGCACCATAGGAATGGGTGCAGCTCTGCTCTCTGGGGTCAGTGGTGGGAACCAGCGGGTCGGGCTCTCCCGGGCAGCCTCGTTCTGGGCCGGTAGTCTGGCGTGCATGCCGGAGGCTTCGTTATCTAAGTGCAGCCTCTTCGCTGCCTCGGGTTTCAGCGTTTCCCATGAGACCATTTAAAATCACATTTGTTACTTTACCATCTAATCACACATAAGCTTCTCCCCACGCCCCCGCCCCCGCCCTGCTTCCGTCGGAGGAGTGCACTTTCTGGGGCACCGGCAGCCAGGGTGGGACTCCTGACGGGAAATGGGAATGGCACCCAGGGAAGCATGACTCCTCGCAGTTCCCTGAACATCAGGGAGGTTCCTACCAGACAGGCCGGAGCACCTTAACTGAAGGCACAAACAAGTCTAAGTCTTTGCAGAGCAGGGGGGTCTCCGACCCGCTTCCCCTGCCAGAGCCGCTCACTAGCCTCTCTGCAGAACAGACACAAGACGGAGTCTCTTCTTCTCGCTCCGCCCGAATGTTGACCTGAACTTGTGTTCCAGGAGCTCATGGATTCCAGGGGAGGCGAGCTGGGCTAGAGGAGAGGATCTCTTACCCAGAAGACAAGCGAGATTGAGCCAGCAAAGGTTTGGCTGTGGGACTCGGGGGCCAGTCTATGGCTAATGGTGTAAAGATACATGCGCGGGGTCGTGTGGCAAGAATGATAGGTTTTATCCATGAGCCAAGATTGAAGCATGTTTGTGGGCTGTTTGAATATACGACCTTCCCCAAACACCCGCAGTTCTTAGAAAACTAGTATTATTATTCTGTTGCTATAGAAGACTTCCATGTTTCCCTTCCTCTGAAGGATAAGGGGAAAAAATTATAGCCAGATCCAAAAGCTAGCAAGCTCTACATGACAGATCAGTGTCAAGTTTATGTTCTTCGAAGAGTCACATTCACATAAAGAGATGTCTTATCAGCAGGTATGATTTCAGAAATTTTACCAAAGCTGAGGTAACAGAGGCCATATATCCTAGAAGTATTGATGAAAATGTTACAGCTAAATAAAAATGGGCATAGAAAGCAGAGAACCCATAGTCCTCAGATAGGAGATGATACACTCCTTCAGAGATGAGTTTTGCCTCACACATGAGGCAAAAGTACTCTCATTAGAAAAGTGGATAAGGTTGAATGCAGTGGTTTCCACTCTGGGTCCAATATCAGAATATTGGAGAATGTTTTAGGGACAGACTCCCGACCCCACTCTAGGCATGCTGAATATGAATGTCCAGGGGTGACAGCCAGGTATCTATGGTTTTTTTCAATGCTTTCCAGAAAATTCCAGTGGACAACAAGGTTGAGGGGCACCTGTTTTGAGATATTTTGATGAAAAAAGGCAGACCCAGGGGACCGAGAGTATTTTCTAACCTGCAGGGAGCATTTATACATGAACAGAAAGGTGGCAACAGGTTGAGCCTAAGTCATCTATTCTTTGTTTTTAGCCCAACTTTGAAATCCAGAGGAATGATTCATTGAAATATTTCTGTGGTTCTGGCTTTGCTTGGCCCTTTCCCCCCATAGCTGAAGTGCACTTAGTGTAAATTGACTCCTGATCATGATTTTGCTCTTTGAGTTTACCTGATAGGCTCAATGCCAGAAAAAGAAAAGTCGGCTATGAGTTTTTAAATGTAGCTTGAGTCACCTTTACTGGCCGTGCAAAGTGAAGCAGGTAGAGTAAACTGCACATAAGTATTTTGAGTAGCAGAAGCGAAAAGGTTGGACTTTCTAGCCACATGGTGTGGGAAGAAGGCAGAATGATGCAGAGAAATGAATTGCTTTTAGTCTGATGGAAAAATTTGTTTTGAAATGGCATAAAGTTGGTTTGAAATGTTAGGAAGATTTTAGAGTGGTCTTAAAAAGCAATTTCCTACTTCCCTGTCCACTCACTTAGCAGTCAACTAATGTTGATTACAACAATAATAATAATAATGAACAAGCATTGAAGGTGAACACCGGAACATATATGCAAAAAGCTGGTTTGGAGAAAATCATCATCAGAAGGAAATGGAAAAAGATGCTGAGGGTGTTCTGTAATGGTAAATGGTGGATAAAGAGTCTTTCCCAAATAAATATTGCCGAGGAAATGCTATTCTAGGGGGAGAAAAAAAATAGTCATCGCCGACTCTGGGCAGGTGCATGGTCATGCATTCCCTTGTATCAGAAGCCTACCAGGTCAAGAAGATTCCTGAGACCCCGGCTCTATTAAGAGCTGTAGCCCCATGCTTGCCATTCATTCTCCTTCCCTCAGAGCAGACTGGTCCTAGGGTTCCACATACAAACCAATACTATGAGCTTGGAGTTGATGCTTCCTGAGCCCATGGAAGATGCAGTTTCCCTTCTCCCTTTGGAGCCGCTGTGTCCTTTCTCATACATTCTTCACCCTTTCTGCATAGTCACTTCCTGCCCAGACCTTCCCGTCCTTCAAAGTCTGGAGAGCCTCCATTCTCTCACAAGACCTTGTGCTCTCTCTCTCTTCTCTGCCCCGGCATCATCTCTTTATTTATGTTAGTGTGTATGAGCCTGTCTCCCATCACAGTGGTGCCTTCTGTTGGTGCCTGCCCCCTCCCAGACTGTGAACTCATGAGTGGCAGGGGCTCGGCCTGCTTGATTCTTATACCTCCATCAAAACTTTGTACATGATAGCAGTTCAGTAAGTGCTTCCTGAATAAAAATCATGGCTTGGCGTCCTGGATCATGTGGGAAGGAGATTCAAATATGACAGACAGCACCTTGTCTCACCTCCCCTTTCAAACAAATGTGGTCCCTTCCTTCCCCACTGGCATCGATTCTGAGAGGCTCAGAACTCTGTCCTGAGGGAGGATGTCACTCTGGTCCATCATGCTCATGAGAGCCCATGGTCACTCTCCTTGGCTTGCCACTTGCTACTGTGCTTTTCCCTGGCTCTCCGAAGACAACTAGAGCCATGTTTTATGAGCTGGTTCAGAAGAATAGGAAGAGGTGACAGCGGCCGCTACCAGGCGTAAAGGGACAAAGAGCGCAGGCCTGGGGGCTGGACCGGGCTTTAGTCAACATTCCAGCTTTTCTATTTATTAACATGTTGGACCACTCTCCCCCAATCTTTTGGTTGCCTCAACTGCAAAATGGCCATACTAATACCGATTTCACAAGACAATTGTGAGGTTTAAACCAGGGGATGTGTGAAGGGTTCAGCCCAGCCAGTTAGCTACTATTCCCATTATTATTTAGTCTGATGCCCTCATTTTATAAAGAAACTTGGAGTCCTAGAGTTTCAGTTTCAGTGAGTTGGTCAAGGTCACATAGCTGGTTATGGGGACAAGAAGCAAGAACCCTGGTCCCCTGCCCAGGGTGAGAGGCGTTCCCTCCCCCACCCCCTAGGCCCACCCTGCACACCGTATGGCACTAACTGACTCCTGGGTGAAAGAGGAAGGCCATGTGGGAGAGGCCTTGTTCACATTCTGTAGGAAGGGGCCGAGGCACCCAGCGTGAGTGAATTCTGTGAACTTAACCTTGCATTAGGTTAAGTTCGTAGGGGACAGTCGTAGGGGAAAGGAGGTGGAGCGAGTTGTGATCTTATTGTTTTTATTAGTTGTTGTTATTATTATTTTGAGGTGTTTTCGAAGCCAACCAGCAAGACAAATCAGAGGATCCTTCAGGGAGGGCTTGAATAGCAGCTGGGTTTTAGAGAAATGGAGAAGAGGGGGGAGGTTGCTGTGCCCTGGGTGTGGTGACATGGGCAAAGGCTCAGAGACACCTAGAAAGTGCTGACGTCGATGACAGAAGTCACAATAGTGGTCATCTCCAGGTGGGACCTGGATAGCCACTGGGAAGGCATCAAACTCTAAATTTAAGGTCAGTGGAACTCACTTATTTTGTATATGTATATTCCCCTTCTATTTAAAAAATCACCAGTAGTGTCAATCCCCAAGAATAATCAGGGTTCATATTTTTATTTTTTACCTTCTGGGATAGAAGACATAAGAGTAACAACTTAGATATCCAATAGGCTATGACCTTGGCTAAGCTAGCTTCAGGGCTTTAGTGCCTTACTTGTGGAAACGGGTTAATAATAGGATACATTTCCTATGATGCTGTGAAGATTAAGTGATACAACGTATGTAAAATACCCAGCATCCTCTACAGACTGTATATATGCAGCCCCACATATGACAGCAAACAAGAAAATGTATTTATTAATAGGACAGTCACCTTTTTTGGTTCAATTTTTAAACAGGTGAAGTTGTGACTACTTTTTTTTTTTAAGTGCTGGCTGGCTCAGTGGGTGACCATAGGTCAAGCGTGGGTCAGCGTCATTCAGAGGCTGCATTCAGAGTGCCTCAGAGCTTGTCAGCAGGCAGGCACGGATCCGGGTGCTCAGAAAATATTAGCTTATTCTTGGCTCCGTGCCCAGCTGCAACCAAGTGAGCAGAGAGGGCTCAGCATGTCCTGCCCTTGGTTCAGTGCTCGTCCAACACGGCTCTATGTCTCCTGCTTCAAGTGATTCCAATCCCAGCTTTGTGGGAAATCAGGATGAGGGCAGGAGAAAGGGAATCCTGAGACGACTGACAGCATTGATGCTGGAACGTGGAAAACACTGGAAAATCTGGGTTAGTGTCCCAGCCCTGCCTTTTTCTAACTGAAGTCCTTGAACGATACCCATTGTCCACCAGGACTGTAGATTCTTCATCTGTGGATTGGAGATAGCCATCTAGTAATTTGCACAGTGGCGACTTAAACCCAGATAGTCTGGTTCCAGAATCCAAGAGTGTAACCGTTACACTCTGTTGCCACACTTTACCTCGATTTCTTGACCAGTGGAAAATATTTTGTTGTGTTGGGGGAGACAGGTGATAAGTGCAAAAACGTGTACAGATGTGTAAAAAAAAAAAAAAAAAAAAAAAAGGCAGAGGACCAGGTATTAGATGCAATCACACAATGCATTTTGAAAACTCTGAAACATAAGCATATGCTCCATGATCTGAAAAATGTGACTATTTCACTGAGTCCCTACTTTTCCTTAATGATGACATTTCATGCTGTACATGGTGCCAGACACTAGGGACACAGAGCTGTGGACGGAAGAAATTTTGCTTCTGCCCTCACAGGACTGACAATCTAGTGGGGCAGACAGATATTGAATAAACACACAAATAAATATAATTATAAACTGTGACAGCATCAGGAAAGAACAGGATTCTCTGGGGGATCATCCTGCAGGCTCCTAATTTAGAAAGGCAAGATTGAGGAAGGCATCTCCGAGGAAGTGACATTTAAGTGGTGGCCTAAAAGGAGATACGTTGTTTTTGTCATAATTTGCCTTTTGGAAACAGAGTTTCGGGACCACGTCACAATGTGATTTGTAGACAAAAGATGATTCCTTCAATGTTGGGAGCTGGGCAGCCGCGCTGGAGTTTCTGAGTACACTTTGCTTTCCTGGAATAAACCGATGGGCTGCATTATGTTGGTTGGCATTTATATAATATTCACAGTGCTCTTGCCTTAGACCTTGTCCAAAACCCATTTCTACCTGTCAGAATTGGCATGGTTTTTCTTTAGAAACTTAGCAAAGAAAAAGCGGGATTATTGTTCATGAGAAACATATTTGGCTCTAAAGTAATTAATGTTTAAGAAGATTAACAGCATAGAATTGCTTCATGAAAAAGGCCTCAAATAGGTGCCTCTGCCTTTAGCAGGTGTTCAATCAAGGCCAGAAAGTGCCCCAGAGGGAGCATTCAGCATACCCAGCGGGCGTACATTTGCATATTCTTCAGGGTTCCAGACCCAGAGGGTACTTATACCTCTCAAGCTAGAGCATGTGGATCCATATTGCAAAATATACAGTCATAAAGACACTGTACAAACAACTTCCTCCAGGAAGGCTTCACTGAGCTTCTCTTACTGTTTCGGCCCCTCCCTTCTTCACTTTGAGTCACTTGTCTTTATTGCTTAAAACTCCATGGTCAGAACCACATAATGTAGCCCTTATTTATTTTTCTAATTATTTCCTAGTCAGGAAGGTTTCTTTTCTCCCCGAGAAGACTCAAAGGCCTCCAAAACAGGAAACATGGCTTCAGTATAACCCCAGGCCAGTCCCCTCATTGTACAGATGAACAGTATGAAATGCAGAGAGAGAAGATACCCAAAGGCTGAACATGGCTCATTACAGACCTGTGGCTGGGACTCCAGTCTTCTGACTTCTGCCCACTGCTCTTCCCTCTACACCACACCATCTTCCATGACACTCGATAGTGCTAAATGCACAGTAAGCCCTTAGCAATTACTGAGAGTGAGAGAATTTCTGAATATTTGACAGAATGAGGAAGAGCTCAGTGCTCCTGACTCACCCTGCAACCTCCGGCAGGCTCAGCTGGGCACTTCCAGGCTGTGGCAGTTTGAAGGGAGAAGCCTCTGAAACTTACAGGCACAAGGTCCTGTTCATATTTGAATGTAGCCAAGAGAACACAGTTCTGTTGCTTCTCCTTCCCTCGGGAGGCAAGAATCAGAACAAATATGAAGGGTAATTGTCTTATCCCTCCAGGAGTTGCAACCAGAAGGCAATTGAACAGGGAGGGAGAAATGCTGGTGCCAGGTCATGATCAAACCCAGTGCTGTTGCTGCAAAGCCAATCCATCTTCGTGGAACCTACCTAGTCTTTCATTAAACAGAATCTTAGTTTCCTCACAAAATCAGAATCAGAACAAGTCACAGCCGTAGCATTACTTCCAGATTCCTGAGGCAACAGAGCTCACAAAGGACACCTGAGAGCACTTCCTCATCTTTCGCTATGGTGATTGCTTCTCAGAGATCAAACAAACAAACAAAACATACTCAACATGAGAAAGCAAGTCGGCAGAAGGACCAAGGGCAAACTCAGGTCTCCTCATGCCCCAGTCATAGTTGTTTCCATTGCATCACAAGGACTTTCTCTTAGTGAATGTCCTTGAATTCTCCTCCAGTCATCTTTCCCCCCATTTCAGTTTTCTTGCATCCATGTACAGCTCCAGGATTCTTTTTCTATACCAAAGAAGCTCAGTCATTGGACGGTGGGAACAATCGTTTTTACACTAAGATCAAATCAGGTACACTGACAACAGAAACTCTTGACTGAACAATCATAGGTCATATTCATCATGCTCCTCTAAAATAGTTTGTCTCTGAGAGCCACCCTCACTCGTGTATTCCTCTACTCAACAAATATTTATCAAACGCTTAAATGTGTCATATTAACCTAAGTGCCAGGGATACAGCAGGGGGAAATAGACATGGTCCTTGGCATCAGGGAGCTTACTTTCTACCATAGGAGCAGACACTGAGCAGATCATTACTGAAATAAATGAAAGTACAGGCTTCCGTACAAATGAATGACAAAGCAAACTAGTCTAGTCTGGAGGGCAAGGAAAGAATACTATGAGGGAGTCATACTGAAACTAAACTGAAGGAAAAATAGATGCCAGTCAGGGGAAAGAGATAGAAAAAGCATTATTGAGAGAAAAAAAATGTGTTTGAAGCTACCAAAGCAAAAAGGAACTCAATGAATTTGAGTAAGTGAAAGAAAACCAAGGTGACTATGAGGGAAAAGCAAGGAAAGAAGTGATATAGATGAAGAGATGGGCAGGGACCAGATCTTGCCAAGACTTATGTGTCATGTGAATGAATTTAGGCATTGTCTGAAGAGCTTGGGAAGCCTTTGAAAGGTATAATCAGAGGGATGATATGATCAGATTTACATATTAAAAGTATTATGTTTGTTGGTACACATATAGGTAAAACAGAATATGTGGAGAGACCCATTAATAAGCAAGCATAGAAGCCAGATAAGAGATGACTGAGGCTCGGTGATTGAGGCCTATATGGACAGTGAGGGGGAGGGAGAGTTTATGAGTTTATGATGTAAGCAACCATAAAGGTACTTATTTAATAAAACATGGAACAGGGAAGAAGCCAATTTAGATGAAGGAACTAGAAACACAAAAGCAAAAACAGGCAGATAGTCAGGTCTGGGACAGAAGAGATGTCTGAGTGGAAGTTAAAAGCATGGAGATAAGATTCCCATGAGAGGGAGTGTAGGTGGAGTCTAGGACAGACCCCAGAGAAGCTCAGTATTTAGTAGCCAGATAGAAAAGAAGCCTTCCACGATGTCTCAGATGGGACAGAGAGAGAAGATTTCAAGAAAAATGGAATGGCCAACTGTGTCAAATCTCACTGAGAAGTGAAGTAAGTAGAGATGCAGAAGTTTGGATTTGGCATCCTCGAGGTGATTTACAACTTAGTAAGAGCTTTGATGAAAGGGGCTGGGAGAGACGTATTAGAGCGTATTGAGGAGTAATGACATGTATGAAAGGGTGCATTTGTCACGTACACCCTTTGCGATATCATGTCAGTCATCTAGTTAAATCTGATGCTGATTTCCAGCCTCCCTAAAAATATCAATTGACTGTCCAAATTCTACTGTCCATCAGGACTTTACAAATGGCAAAGAATTATCTATATGATGACTTCAATATTCTGGTTGAATCAAGCTTACACCTTATCCTTAAAAAATCTTTAGCTTACTTAAATAGACTTGGGCAAAATTAAGCCACAGTTTTAAAAATCATAAGAACTGCCTGGCCAGACCACGTCCCTGAAGGTGGACATGAATTCTGAAGGTCTGTTAGTGACATATTCTGATAGGATCCTGTTAAATAGGACAGGAATTCTGTTGGGGGAGAGAATAAGAATAGGGAAAAGGAAGTAGATTCTACATGTTTTAAATAAAAATTTTTATCTGCAGCATAAACCCCCTTCAAATTATTGAGTCTATTGTAATTTGTATTACTTCATTAAATAAACACTTTTATTTGGGACAGCAGAACCATATTCAAAAGTATTCACACATTAAAGGCGGAAATAGAGAAATAAAGTAACAACATTATGAGTTCCTTATACTGCTTAATTGTAAATGATCTCCCAGCTTATTTCATTTATATGCTGAGAGCTAGTGGCGTGGAATTGAAATAAGCTAAGTGGCTATTGGTTATTGAATAGCATGTGTAATGGGAAATATTAAAGTCTATATTGTGCATTTGTACAGCACTTAGCTTACAAAATGCTTTCACATACATTTGATTCTCCCGACAACAGTGTCAGATTAGCAGGGCAGATGTTATCATCACCAGCTTTCAAATCATAGAAATGAGAGTCAGACAATCAAAAGACTTAGTGTCAGAACTAAAGCTTTCTGTCTCCAAGCCTAGTGCTATTTTGACAAAACCACACTACCTCCCTGGGTCTCTTGAATAATTATAACTTGAAGTCTCTAAAGCTGACTCAATCCACCATCCTGAGTTTCTAAGTCCACAACACTCCCAGACTATGTGATGAGGAACTTGTTTTCTTCCTTAGTGATGAAAATCTTTTTTCCTCTTTCTAATCCCATTTTCAATGGGTTGGAGGAGATAGCAGGGAGGTAAGGATCCTTTATAAAGGAATATTTTCCTCCTCTTTAACTTCATTTGGATATTCATTCTGGTGAGCAGAGATGTTTTGATTAAATGTCTTTTGGACACTTTCTTCCCCAAACTCCTAGATTTCTTTCTTCCTTTAATTATTCCTTTCTTCCATTTTAGCTCCAACAGAAACTCGTTTACTCTCAGCACTTCAGCCTGGCACACTCATTCAGCATTACAAACATATCAGTTATTCACCAAGCTTCACAGAAAATCATTCCCACTCAGCTTTCACCCATCCCCACCCGTCTGGTTTAGCACCACAGACAGCTCAAGACCATACTAGACACAGCCTTGCTCTTTCAGAACCACGGACAGTACACGTACTTTCCCCTCTTCTGTGAATACATTTGTTGTACTCCATCCCTGGACAGTAGATTAACCAGCTATTATCTCTGAATTATTTGGAAGTAAATTATGTTCAGCAAGGGTTTCCATAACTCCAGTCCATTAGCACCAGGGGCAACTCAGGACTATTCAGTTTCAAAGATGGTTTAGTGACATTTTCCTGGTGCCACGGATACCTGAGGCTCAATCTTTGACTACTGGGCAGTGGCATAAGTACTTCAAATTCTATCTTTTCCCTGGACAACTTGCTCACATGTCCAGTGCCCTGTTTCTCCAATCAGGTGCCTAATGATCAAACATTTCAGGGCAATGGATTTCTCAGATAGGCACATGCCAGTATCACTGCTGATCTAAAATGCTGAAATCTCAGGGACTTTTCTAAGACTTGAATGGTTAGGTGGCCACATCCACCTAAACAGAGATTGAATTCCATGCTCCCATTGTCATAGAGAGTCCAGAAATCATCCCAGCGCCAAAGCTAGCTTGGTGTCTCATTCCATGAATTAGAGAGCCTGACCACACTCTCAGCACCATGTGCAACAACACAGTTTCACATAGATGTTTCAATATCTTGGCTACTATTTCTCACCACCAGCTCATCATATTTCCAATCCAGTGCCATGAAAGGTCCAACTACATTCTCAGTCTTAGTGACATCCTGACAACATGCTTGCTATTCCATCAGGCAGGCAAGTGAGGGCAACAGAACCTGGATAAGTTCATTATCATGGCCCTGCTCTTTGGGTACCTCATGTAATAATAGTTTATCCAAGTTTCAGTCACACCCATATCACAACTACTCTCTTTCAACAACACAAACAATCTAGTCATATCCTCTGCACTTCATGATGCTTATTCACTTTCTCTGACTAAAACCATTCCCATTACTAGAACAAAACTCAACAGTTCTTAGAACTTTTCTTCGTGTTATTTCTATGACACCAGTATTTTCTTGTTCTTCTTCCTTTTTGGCTGGAGCATCTCTATAATGTTCAGTGCTTCTCTGCCCCCATAGCCTTCCAGGTTCCAGCCTTAATTTTTCTCCTCTCACCTTGGATAACAAATTTTATCCAAATAAGAGTGGATTTTAGGAAAGCTTTCAGTTGTTACTGAGCAGACAACCTATTTTTCCCCCAGCAACATGGGAAATGGTTAGTTTCTACCCACTTTGGTCTCACAGTTTAAGTACTGGTGCTTGTTTTCCCAAAACTCAGTTCTGCTGCAGATGAAAATCTCTAGCAATGTTCTGTAAATATCTGATACCCGTTCAGGATCCTTTGAGTTCATTCACTCATGTATTCCACAAATGTTTGTTGATCATCTAGTATGTGCACTCTTCTCAGTGTTAAGGGTTCGTTAACCAAACATACAGAATCCATATTTTCAGGAAGGAAAAATTCTAGTTTAAGGAGATAGTAAATATATCAAAATGTTAATATTAGTTATAAGTACTATGAGGAGAAGTGAAGGGAGGTAAAGGGATGGAAAGTGGCCAAAGGTTGTTGTTTGGGAAAGAATGGTCAGGGAAGGCTTCCCCAACAGGTGATGTTTGAAGGAGCCATGTATTTACAAATGGGAAGAAAATGCCAGGCAGAAAGAATAGCAAGTCCAAACACCTTGAGACAAGAGCATGCTTGGTGTGTCCAATAAACATCTAGGTGGTCTATGGGCCTGGGTTTCAGTGAGCAAGGGAGATAATGATATGAGGGGAGCTCAGAGATGAAGTTTATGGAAACACACTTCAAAGGATCACTCGTATTGCTTCCAAAAGTGTAGACCGCAAAGATTTGAGAGGATCCTAGCAGTGAGACATGTTGAGAAAATATAATAGCGGCCCAAGAAAGACATGACTATGGTTTGGGCTATGGAGGTAGCAGTGGAAGTGGGTAATAGTGTTTGAACTATGGAGATAGCAGTGATAGTGAGTGAGTGATAGTGCTTGGACCATTGCAGTAGTCATGGAGATGAATGATAGTGGTTTGGACTATGGAGGTAGCAGTGGCTGTGATGAGAAATAGACAGCTGTACTTCACATGTAAGGTCATTGGTTTTCTGATCATCCAAATGTGAGATTTGAGAGAGAGGAAGTGAAGTGATACATAATTCCAAAGTATCAAGACTCGGGGTTTGAGCCACTGGTAGGATGAAGTTTCAGTTTACTGAAATAAACTTGACAAAGAGAAGAGCACATTTGGAGTAAGGTTATCAATAATTAGGCTTTATACACCTATCAAAAATCCTTGTGAGGGGCTACGAGTGGATAACTAAATATAACAATTTAGAATGTAGGTGAAAAGCTGGAGATATAAATTTAGGTTTATGTTTCAAATGTGACTCCAGACTTCCCATGATGTCATTGTAACTTCAGTCTTTTCCGTAAAGTCTCTCTCTAGGAAGCTGGCCTAAGTTGGCTGAGACCCAGAGCTATATTTAAGCCCCCAAAGGTCTATAGTTTTTTCATTGCTGTATCCCTGGAGTTGAAAACAATGTCTGGCATAAGGGAGGAAGACTTGCAGGAGAAAAACATGTAAAGAAGAAACCCTAAGCTTCCATTTTGGAAAAATGGTTACACAATTTATTGAGATAGGGCACACAGGAAGAGGAAAAGTGGGGGTGGAGAGAAGATTGAGAGATCATGGGGGAAAATGACTTTGAGGTGTCTCTGGAGCATTCAAAGGGATATGTCAAAGGCATTGAATTAGTAGGTCCAGAGTTCAGAAGGTCCAGATTTAGGACTCACATACATGAAAATGATAATTTTGGTTGTATATAGATAAATGAGAGGAACCATAAGCAGTGTGAGATGCAATCAGAAGATGCAATCCTACATTGATACTTTCACCTGGAAAAAGTATAATTATCTGTATGCTATACATCATATCTGCCATACAGAGGAAAAAGCTACATTAATGGGGAAAATCCTCCATTGTATTTTAAGAGCATCAGTGAGCTATATAACACAAAGGGGCTGCTCTAAGGCCCCTTGAAAACTTCATCAAATCTGAATGCATTCAGATCAACCTATACCTCTATTAAGTCCAGAGCCCTCCGATGATTCCCCAATCAGTAGGATTCCAGAACTGCTCCAGCCAGTGGGACCCATCCCAGAAACAGAAGAGCACTGGGTATGGAATCAAAAGACTCAGAGACAAGCTTGTTTAGTCCAATAATATCTTTATAACCTATAGTATTCACTGGTTATTAATTGTCTTGTATGTAAGAAAATGCTTTCTACTTACTCCTTAGGACTTCTGTGGGGATTACAAGAGATAATTGTGCCCACTTTTGGTGTTGCTGTAAGCTGATAACTCAAGTAGTTCTTCTCATGAGGTTCAGCTATCTTTGTGGGCAACTCAGACTTGCTGCATGACTATAGAAACATCTGTTCTACTAATAACAACAGAAACTGGAAGAAAGAACCCTCTGTCCTGTTAAGATGTTCTAATACCCAATCCCAATGTGTGTGTGTGTGTGTGTGTGTGTGCACGCACGTGTGTGTGTGTGTGTGTGTGTGTGTGTGTGTGTGTGTTTTAGGAGGTCCCCCACTCCACCAAGGTGCAATTCTCCAGACACCAGATGTGTGTTCTATAGTTCAACTCAATTCTGACACTATCTACCTGAAGATAACACCAGATCTCACAGTTTAAGAGCTCAGTTTTATAAGACTGCCCCTTGCTCACATACACAAAACTTCAGATGCGAATTGCAAGCCCAGGTTGTTTCCTATGCTTCTGAACAACTGGCTATAAATCAGAGGAAAGTTTCCATGACCTCCTCCTTGAATTTGGTTAATTTGCTAGAACATCTCACAGAACTCAGAGAAACATTATACTTACAGATTACAGGTTTATTATAAATATAAATAAATAAATATAAATATATAAATATATAAATATATATATATATATATATATATATATATATATATATATATATAAACTCAGGGACAGCCAGACGGAGGAGATGCATAGGGCAGTGTATAGGAAAATAATGCAGAGTTTTCATGTCCTCTCTGAGGTCATCTCTTTCCCCAAATCTCCATGTGTTCACAAACCCAGAAGCTCTCCAAATTCTGTTTTGTTCTTTCATGTTCTTATAAAGGCTTTATTATATAGGCATGATTGATTAAACCGTTGGCCATTGGTTATTGAACTCAACCTCCCTGGGAGTCAGAGGTGAGGTGGGGAGCTGAAAGCTTCAATCCTTTAATGGTTGGTCCCACTGGCAATCAGCCCCCATCCTTAGGTGAGTTTCAAAAGGCACCTCATTAACATACACAAGACATCAATTAGGAAATTCTAAAGGTTTTAAGAGCTCTGTGCCAGAAATGGGACAACGACCAAATACATATTTCTTATTATAAACCACATCACACCTGCCCTATCCTCTATCATCTCAAGGAGACCCTCATTTGTACCCTTATTTATATCCACCTCCATTTAGCAGCCCTGAGTCTGCTCGCCCGCCTAGACCATAGGTCTTGGCTAAAGACCAACCAGGTATTTCGATCACCAGTGAAATGACAAATGTGAAACACCCATTATCTATTCAATCACCTTTGGTTGACTTTGTTTCTTCTTAGAAACTGCTTACTCACCACAGCTCAGAAATCTGAGTTAAGATGCCTTTATGGCCCATCCAGAAGAGATCCGGTGGGTCCTTTTGTAGCCTAGAAATCCCAGATACAAGGCAAATACCTACAGAAGCTTAACCCTTGGAAACAACCAAATTCCACTCTTGTTCCTGTCCCTTGGGCATGAGCTCCCTGAAATTTCTGGCCAGTGGTTGCCCTAATTCTGATAACAGAAGGGTGGAGGTCCCAAGGACTCAACAAAACCTGTGAGGAGTCAGTTTCTTAGGATGGTCACTCAACAATAACACCCAGCCACTTGATGCCAGGTCACTTCTTGCCTAATACACTCAACACTGGCTTCTGACTTGCCTCCAGAATCCAGGAAGACTTTCCTCTAGACTGTAGAGCTGTTGGAGCAGGTCATCAAATCCTACCCTGATCTTGTAACCCTGACCTTTGCTCCATCTCATGTCCACAGTTGCACTGGCTTCCATTGCCTCTCAAAGATAGAACACCTTCAACAGCTTCAGCTATGAGCTTATCAAATGCAGCTCCTAGATCTCACCTTAGACCTATTGAATGAGAATCTTTGCATGTAGGGTCCAACAATCTGTATCTTAACTCACGCTCCCTATGACAATGATGCAGCTGGTACAGCACCATACTGTGCCCTGGCATTTGAAGATCACTGCACTAGAGCAGGTGGCAAAGCGAGATTATCCACAGAGCCGATGGTGACTGTAGAGGACTAAGAGGGTGGATGACTCTTGCAGGACTTTCAGATCTAACTTCCCTAGAGTAAGTAGAAAGAATGCCACATACACTGCTCTACCCATCTGTGATGGCAAACATTCTGTTTGCTTCCAGACTAGTGCTAGTGGTGGCAAGCTTCCTGAGAACATCGCAGCCCATAGAAAACCTAGTCATTGGAGTACCTTTCAGGCTTTGTATGGACCGTGGTGGACCAGAGTCCCAAAGATCCTGTCTGGCAGCATTAGAGATCGTGTATTAGATCAGGATTTTACCAACTTATGGGGCCATAGGACAGTTTTAAAATCATCATGACCTATTAAGTCATCAATAGGCTATCAGGAGATGTGGGTGCACTTAGATTAAAACAAACGGCAAAAAATGGGCCCATGAATCAATCATTTGAAGAAATAAGCAAACTCTTATTCATATGATTTTTTCAAAGAAGAAAAAAGTGTTTAGGAAAATTAAATCTTGTGATTTATTAAGAACAGAAAAAAATACAAATATGCTGCCAAGCTTAGAGCATTCAGCTGAGAGCACACTCTCAGCTGGCAAATGCAGCCATGTGCCAAGGAGCTGGGCTTTCTTCTCTCCCTTGCTGTCACATCTAGGAATGGTTGTCCCTTCTTAAAAGCACCCAGTGCATAACAAAAGGACAATAAAACATGCTAATGCCTTCCATACTTTTAAACAAATGCTTCTCAAAGGGGGAACTTTTTACTAGCATTATTTTTGCCACAGATCACATGAGCCAGTCTTTAATGAATGCAGGAGAGTGCCTACTGCTCAGTGGTGATAGAAACAAGAAGAGAGGGCAGTATGGCTAAATCATGCAGTGGTGATGGTGGCAGTGGTGGTGGTGTTACAAAAGACGAAGGAGTAATGCTTTATAAGCTCATGGAGGGCATAGCTTGATCCTGAGATGCCTGGAGGAGGATGGAATAAACAGTCTCCCAAGAGTTCCACAGGGCAGTAAGGCTCTGGGGAGAGCTCAGTGTGAGTTACTGAGGAAGGAACTGGGTCAGGAGGCTGTTCTAGCAACAACGTGTCAGTTAGGAAAGAACTGGAGGGAGAGGGCCAGCGGGCAGGCTGTTACCTCTCTGTGGTGATATCCACTCTCATAAGAGTATAAATTCTTCCTGAAAAAGAATGAGAAGATGGCATTCCCCTTTGGGTCCCTGGAAACTACCAACTTCCGTCGATTCACTCCAGAGTCCCTGGTGGAGATTGAAAAGCGAATTACTGCCAAGCAGGCAGCAAAGAAAGCCAAAGATAAGCACAGAGAGCAGAAGGACCAAGAAGAGAAGCCTCGGCCCCAGCTAGACTTGAAAGCTTGCAACCAGCTGCCCAAGTTCTATGGTGATCTCCCTGCAGAGCTGGTTGGGGAGCCCCTGGAGGATCTGGACCCCTTCTACAGCACACACCGGGTAAGGGTGACTGGCTTGAAAGGCTGTTCTCAGTTCTGGGAGAGGAAGCCTCTGCCCCACTCAGCCTAGGGAGTTCTCCTGCACCTGGATGATGTGGCTATCAGCTAGACTCAGTTAATGACAAATATACCCAACTCATCTCTTTGACACTCTTTGCATTTTTATAATATTTATGGGAGAGGCTAATTAAACTCAAATCCTCAAAAGCAACAATTGCTGTAAATTTTTCAGAGGAAGCTGGCTATTCTCTTGGATGACCACTGGCCTAGGATCTCCTGTTGGGTCTCTTTGCAAGTGGGGAGCAGAGATCCTGAGGTTGCAGGTGGGGGTAGAGTATGGAAGGGTAACAGAAATTAGGATGGTTTAAACCAGTGGTCCTCAAAGTATTATCTCAGAACGTCTGGGGTTCCCAAAACTGTTTCAGTGGGTTCGGGGGTAACACACACACACACACACACACACACACACACACTCACACACGCAGTATAAGCAAAAGGGTATAAACAGTAATAAAAACTCCTTGGGGTCCTCAATAATTTTTGAGAGTGTTAAAGGGTCCTGAAATCAAAACATTTGAGAACCACTAGTTTAAGTAAGAGCTGGTTCATGACAATTTCCCTGTTTGTATTGTGTCTTAGATGTTCCACACAGCCAAAAAAAAAAATGTGTGCATGTTTGGGAGTTGAGGGACACGAGTTAGCCATCTCAAATATGATCTACAGAGAAAATAAAAAGGCACTGGAATGTCTTTCTCCCTCTTCTCATGGGCCAAGAGCCCTTACCTTCCCAGATGCTCACAGGGAACCAGTGGAGGGTTTCAAAAGCAAGACCTAGAAAATGGAGAGTAGAGGGAGTACCCCAGCACCAGGGATGATCCACTGATCAGAAGAGGAATGTAATGCAGCCAGACCCACCTTCCTGCTGCCAGAATCCTGGCTGTGGGCCTGATGCATCCTACCAGCCCCAGGTCAGCTGCCTGCCCATTGGGCACTATTAATGGGCTCATCCTGATGCACAGTCATCCATGGGGACTGGGGTCTTGCTAGGAAGGTGAGGATATGGCTCTTTATCCCCGATCCCTTCTAACTCTACCCTTCCACTTGGCTCTCCACTGATGGATGCATGGTTCCCAGAACCCTTCTTGCTCACAAGCCCGAGATGACAACATGCATGCTTAAAAACCTGGTTGTGTGAAGACCATGCTTCTCACTGTAGGTCCTTCTGCTTTGTTTTGTTGTAGACGTTTATGGTGCTGAACAAAGGGAGGACCATTTCTCGGTTTAGTGCAACTCGGGCCCTGTGGTTATTCAGTCCTTTCAACCTGATCAGAAGAACAGCCATCAAAGTGTCTGTCCACTCATATCCTTTGCACTGTTGCTTCTTCCACATGATTCCTTTTAGAATCAGGCTTTGCCCAGTGTCCAGTACCTTCTTCAGAGGTTAGCAGTCGAGGTTTTCTCTAATTGAATCCTGAAACAATGAAATCATTAAATTGGAAGGAAAAAGTGTTTGTGGCTTTAATGTGTTCAATAGCAGTCCCAAGACAGAGGAGGTGCTCATGCAAGCCACAGGTGGGTTTGGGTTCACCTAAACTAGTTGGGACACACCTATGCAGGCACGACCCCAAAAATGTCCTCCTTATGAAGGAGCTTTGCTGATGCAAAGCCAGGCACATTTTTGCCATATGAGGCCTGCTCGTCTCACGACATAATAACCAGTCAGAAGGCCCTGAGGGTTCTTTGGGCAGATGAGATAAGCATGGGTTGTTACTCTGTGCCTTAGCCGTGCTGGGAAGTGGCTGTTTATTGGGCAAAAAAACAAGACCTGCCAGAGGACAAAGAGGACAGACCACAGTGGGTGGAACATAGATTGTCTCAGGGGGACCACATTGGTCATGGGGCACAGCCAACATCCCAAGCTACCCCAAACTGCAAGCAGGTTAAAAAGGTCAGTAGACCAAAAAAATGTCAGTAGTCCAAGGTTCATGTCACTGGGGAATATGGTAATGGTTAGAGACAAATCAGTCAAATGTCTGTGTTTTATTAACTGCTTTTAGGTAGCTCCAGAATCTGCCTTCAGTGTTTGGTTTATTTTGTTTTGTTTTTCAAGGCAAGCCAAACTAGGTCAAAAAAGAGACTTTGGCTCGGTTTCCAAGGATCTTCCCTGGTGACTGTCCAAATTGGAAGTTCCTAATGACAAATTCAGCCCTGGCTTCCAGGAGGTTGATTTGCAAGAACAGCCTTGCCTCAGCTGCCTGACAGATGGTAACCAGCCTCTTCTTGGGAGACTCCAGTAAAAGGAGCTCTCTCCCTGCCATTCTGGGGCAGCTTGCTGGATTGCTGGACAGCGCTCAGCGAGCGGGTAACTGGCAAGGACTCCTCTCAGTGTGAAACTTTGCTGCTCTGTGTACTTGCATTATATTTTCTTTGCCTTTGTGGCCACGTGGTGGGAGTTATATTTTCTTAATTCAGTCTTGGATTTTCTGGTCCTATATAAGGATATGTAATGGTAACAGTAGGCTACCATTTGCTAAATACCTCCTAAGCATCATCACGGTCACAGGTACAGAAACCTTTGAAGAAGGGACTAGCATCCCCATTTTACAGATGATGCAACTATTATTCAAAGGCATTAAATAAATTGTCCAAGGTCACACAGCCAGTTAAGAGGTCCAGCCTGCATCCTGCCTAGAACAGTATCAGCGATAAGTAAGTAGGCAGTTAATGGAAATGAACTGAGGCAATTTATTCGCTCAGTATGTCGTCTCTACTTGGGTGTTTTTTTTAAATACATATCCAATTACATAAAAACTACAAATAAAGAAAAACGGCAAATATACAAACTCCTCTCCACGCATCCTGGTTGAGTTACATCTTAATCAGCTGTAAGAAACAGCTAATTAGAAATAAAATCCCTTTAAAGAGCCAAGTGACCAGTGCATATTCTTTTCATCTTGAGGTTTGATGAATCAAAATTGCTGGATGGAGTCATAGCTGGACAGAAAAGCCATTGAGAGTCTCCTTCTCGCAAAAGCCTGCATTTATATATTTAAATCTTATGAACTTGGTAGCTGCACTCCCAAAAGATATTCTTCAAGCTATGGAATTCTCCATGTCTTATTATTAATATCTCACCAAAGCTGTAATTCTAATCAAATTTTCTATGCATGTTTCCACAAGTAACGTTATACCTAATACATTACTTTTAAAGGTTTGTGGAGTTGGAGATACAATTTTAATTTAATCCTTGGGTTAACATTTTCCCCCCATGTGAACACATTTCTTAATTTAATTGCAAGTCAACAGGAAAATATGGTTTAATTAGCAGAATTTCCCTTTTCAGAATAGATGTGTTCCTAAGTAACTGTAAGACAGGGCACATTAAAGACATTTACAGAAAACTAAAATAGCTTTAAATACTTCTGCTCAAACTGAAATGATGAAAGATGAGTCGTTCACTCTCTCTGTAGGTCAAGCTTATCTTTGGGCTTTGTTTTTCTTTAGGAAGTAATTGTTAGGAACCCACGCTAGTCCTGAGAAAAATGTCCAACGGGAGAAATTGATCTCTGGGTTTTCTCTACCAACCTTTCTTTCCATCTATTTACCCCTTTCCACTCGCCTTCCTCACTATCTCCTTCCCTTTGTGGTAGTCCCTTGGTGCAACCTCGAAAATTCTTCTCTCTGTTTATACAGAGTTGTCTACCACAGCTTGATTCCATCTGGAATTTTCTCCTGGAAATTTCCTCTCTGGAATTTTCTCCTGGATCCAGCATTTTCCTTCCTGTGCCTGCCCCCACCATTCCTAGCCAGAGGTCTGTTTCCTCAGTGTGACTGATCTCAGCTAAGTCAGGAAAACAATCTGACTGAATTAATTCCCATGAAAGCTGGTAACCCTCCCTTTACCTCTAACTTCTTAGGAGTATTTTCTTTATCTTTTGGGAAAAAAGAGGCATTGGCTGGATGTAATTCCAGAATATATTGTAGAGTGAAATGAAGGTGTCTGGGCAGCAGGCCATTTTGGAGAAAGGATTCTTGTTTCCTTCCTTCTTGCTCAGGGTTCTGTTATCAAACAATCTGAGGTCACATCTCAGCACCATGGTTGACTGGCTGTATGACCTAGGAAAAATTATTTAAGCTTTTTCAGCCCATTCTCTTAGTTCCAACATGTAGATAGAATAGCTCCCTATAGGTTCAGTTGTATTAGAAATAATGTGGATGAAGTAGCCAGCCCAGGATAGGCACTCAGTAAATGCCAGCACTTGCTATGTGACAAGACCATAAAGCTGATCCTAGCTAAAAGCTATGAATTTAGTAGTTCAGTGTCAAGGTGATCATGGATGATGTCAGAGAAACATGGTGACTCTCAGCTTTTCCTTAACGCAGCCCTCTCAGGTGGTTCAGTTTATTTATTACGGTCACTATTTTGGTCAATTGTGTGGGCATGACCCAAACCGAGCTTCCAGAGAGAATTGAGTAAGTAGATTTGCTGTCACTGTCCTTCCTGTGCCTCCTCTTTCTGTCCTCTTCGTCTCTTCCTTCACTTGGTGGCTTTTTTTCTTGTCTTTTTCCTGCTGGTCTCGTTTGAGTATTGCAGACTTTATGATGGTTAGATACTTCCTTCTTCTGTGGACTTTGGTTCATAAACACACATGTGATTGTCAGCTTTGAAGAACTGCAGATTAGTGGTTCTCAACCTTGGAATCCCCTGGGGGAGATTTTTAAAATATTAATGCCTGGGTCTCAGTCCCAGAGGGTCTGATTTCATTAGTCTGGGGTGGCCTGGGCAGATGAGCCTTGCCACCACCCACTCCCCACATTCACCTGCTAGGTACACACATCAGCCAAGTTTAGGGAAGGCTTACTCTGAGAGGCAGGAGCAAAATTGAGATGGAATGAAGAAAAAATGGTTCTGGAACATATTCAGAAAATTACCCGTGAATGAAGCTATTTATGTTATCATGGCTCATACACTTCAAAGTGCCCTTAATATTCCTGAGAATATTCTATTTCCCTGGGTTAGCAGATGGAACCTCTGTAGTTTCAGAACATAGCGGGGCTTTTCCAGAAACATCCTGCACCAACAAATCCGAGAGAGGTGCCCCTAGCTCAGTGCAAGACTGACGTACCTTTGGTATAATAATAGGAACTCTGTAGAGCTTTATCTTTTTCCACCTTTTAAATTTAAAAAAATTATTTTTTCTGATTATAACATTAATGCATGCCACAATAGAAAATACAGTTAACCCGGGGCGCCTGGGTGGCGCAGTCGGTTAAGCTTCCGACTTCAGCCAGGTCACGATCTCGCAGTCCGTGAGTTCGAGTCCCGTGTCAGGCTCTGGGCTGATGGCTCGGAGCCTGGAGCCTGTTTCCGATTCTGTGTCTCCCTCTCTCTCTGCCCCTCCCCCGTTCATGCTCTGTCTCTCTCTGTCCCAAAAAAAAAAAAAAAAAAAAACGTTAAAAAAAAAAAATTAAAAAAAAAAAAAAAGAAAAGAAAATACAGTTAACCCTTAAACAATATAGGTTTGGTGCGTATTCACTTTTTACATGGATTTTTTCAATAAATATAGTATAGTACTGTAAATGTATTTTCTCTTCCTTTTCTTTTTTTTTTTTTTTTTTAATTTTTTTTTCAACGTTTTTTTTTTATTTTTGGGACAGAGAGAGACAGAGCATGAACGGGGGAGGGGCAGAGAGAGAGGGAGACACAGAATCGGAAACAGGCTCCAGGCTCCGAGCCATCAGCCCAGAGCCTGACGCGGGGCTCGAACTCACAGACCGCGAGATCGTGACCTGGCTGAAGTCGGACGCTTAGCCGACTGCGCCACCCAGGCGCCCCTCTTCCTTTTCTTAATAACATTTTCTTTTTGCTAGCTTACTTTACTGTAAGAAGATGGTCTCTAATACATATCACATGCAAAATATGTGTTAATTGACTATTGATGTTCTCGGTAAGGCTTTCTGTCAACAGTAGGCTATTAGTAGTTAAGTTTCTGGGAGTCAAAACTTATATGTAGATTTTTACTGTGCAGGGGGTCAGTGCCTTTAACTCCTGTGTTGTTCAAGGGTCCAATATATGCTTTATTTCTTTCTTTTAATTTTCAAAAAATCTTTATTTTCGAGAGAGAGAGAGAGAGTGGGAGTGGGGGAGGAACAGAGAGAAAGGGAGACACAGAATCCTAAGCAGGCTTCAGGCTCTGAACTGTCAGCACAGAACGTGATGTGGAGCTCGAACTCGTCAACCGTGAGATCATGACCTGAGCCAAAGTCAGATGCTCAACCGACTGAGCCACCCAGGTGCCCCTGTGTTTTATTTTATGAATAGATTAGAGAGAATAATCATGTAGTCATCTTAATTGATGCTGATAAATCATTTGATAAAGTTTGATATGTTTGTGATTAGAAATATCTAGAAAGGAAGGAATATAGGGAATGGCTGTGCTCTGGTGAGGGGTAATGACACTGAAGGAGGTAGAAAATATCATACTTAATTGTGAAACATGGCCAGCTCTCCATTTGAGATCAGAAACAAAAAGAAAAAAAAGAAAGATGTCTGTTTCATCAGTTCTATTTAACTTTGTAAAGGAGAGCCTAGCCAGCATAGGAAGGCAAGGAAAAGAAAGAATAAGAAAAGAAGTAGCAAAGATACCATGATTTGCAGATAATATAATTGTGTGCATAAAACAACCAACATAATCTAGAGATAAACTATTAAAGTTATCAAGACAGCATAGCAAGGTAACTGGGTACACATTAATATACGTAAATGAATTGCATGTCTATATCTAGCAAGAAACAATGGTTTTTTAAAATACCATTTACAAAAATAAATAAAAATAAATTTAAAAAATACCATTTACAGTGGCATTTTACAATAAAAGTATCTAGAAACAAGATTATCAAAGTATGAGTAAGATCTCTACAAAGAAAATTATGAAAAATACTGAGTGATATGACAGAAAACCCAATACATGGAGAGATGTATTATATTCCTGGATTCAAAGTCACAATATTGTAAGACTCCTCAAAATGACTAATGAATTTAATGCGAGCCCAATCAAAATCCCAACAAGTTTTTTTTTTTTTATTACTCAATGAATTGACCTCTTAAGATTTATCTAAAAATGTAAAGAGCAAATGATAGCCAAGACGCTTTTGAGGAAGAAAATCAAGGTGGGAGAAGAAAACTGGCCCTACTGGGTGTACGAATGTACCCTAAAGCTCCAATAATTGAAACCAGGTGCAGTGGAGGGTAAGATTAGTCAGACTAGTGGGACGGAATAGTTGGCTCGCATACAGGCATCGAATTTGCGTTAAAGGCAGCACCGTGGAACAGTGGAGACAGGGCAGTCCTCAACATGAGATGCTGGAGAATTCAGTATCTCCATAGAAAAATTACTTTGAACATCCAACTTTATGCCGCATACAAGAATCAACTCTAGGTGGGTGAATAAAGTTTTTTGCGAAAGACAAAAACAGAAGGCTTTTAGGCAAAAACAAAAGGAGAATTTCTTCATGACCTCAGGTTAGGGGAAGATTTATTACATTCCCACAAGAAGCACTAACCACAGAGGGGAAAACTGATACAGTGTAGCTTACTAAAATTAAGAATGTCTGTTCATGAGAAGGCAACTTTGTAAGAGTGAAAAAGCAAGCCTACTGAGTAAGAGATATTTGCAACACATATACCTAAAAAGTGTTTATATACAGAAGACTGATCCTGCAAGTCAATTAGAAATACATCAGAGCAACCAATTTTGAAGTGAGCAGAATATTTGTATAGATATTTCACAAAAGCAGAAACCCAAATGGTCAATACACATATGAAAATATCCTTAACCTTTTTCTTAACCAAGGAAATGCAAATTAAAATTACACGGAGAGAGATTGGGACACCTGGGTGGCTCAGTTAAGTACCTGACTCTTGATTTCAGCTCATGGTTCATGGGTTTGAGCCCCGCATGAGATTTTCTCTTTCTCCCTCTCTCTCTGCCCTCCCACATTCTCTGTCTCTCAAAATAAATAAATAAACTTTAAAAAAAAAACACTTAAAAATTGCACTGAGAGATTATTATCTACTCATCAGATGAGGAAAATTTTAAATTGTGACAATACCAAGTATTAAGGGTATGGAACAACAAAAACTCATATACCGCTGGTGGAAATGTAAATTTGTACATCTTTGGAAATCAGTGGATATCCTCAAATAAAGGTGAAGACACACATATACTGTGATTCTTAATTATACTCTTAGGTACATAAACTCAACAGAAATATGTATGGGCACCAGGATATAGCTACGAGAAAGTTTATGAACACTGTCCATAAAAGCCCCAAACTGGAAACAACCCAAATGTCCAAAAATTTTTGGTGCATTAAATATCCTTCTTATATTCTTAAAATGGGATAATGTATAGCAATAAAAATGAGTAAATTACTGTTCCACAAAACAAGGAGGAAAAAAGCCAGACACAAAAGATTACATAAGTATGATTCCGTTTATACAAAATTTAAAAACAAGCAGAACTTAACTATTTTGTTTAGAGGTGCTTACTTGGAGGTAAAAATATAAATAAAATCTCTAGGGCAGAGGAGGGAGGACATAGTTGGGAAGCGGCTTATGGGGTGCTCATAATGTTCCATTTAGTGACATGAGTAGTTGTCACACAGCCACTATGGACTGGATTATGCTACCCCCCCCCCCAACCCATATGTTGAAGCCCTAACCCAAGTAACTGTATTGGAGAAGGGACCTTTAAGGAGGTGACAAGGTTAAATTAGGTCAGAAGGGCAGAGCCGTGATCCAATAGAACCAGTGTCCTTGTAAGAAGAGGAATGGATTCCAGGACTCTCTCTCTGTCATGTGAGGACATAGCAAGAAATCAGTCCTTAGCCAACCAAGAAGAGGGTTCTCACCGGAGCCTGGCCAGGAGAGACCCTCATCTCCAATTTCCAGCCTCTGGAACTGTGAGAAGGCAACTTCTGTGCTTTGACCACTCAGTTTATGGTGTGTTTTTATGGTAGCCCAAGCTAATGTGCAAGCTTCCGTTTTACAGTTAATTTATGGCCCATGTGCATTTTTATCACGCACATTACATATCATACTAAAAAGCTTAAAAACAAAATGATTTTTTAAAAACGGCCATTGCGTAAAATACAGACTACTGAAAAATATAAATCAGAAGAGAGTAATTAGGTCGAGAAATGTTGGTATTTTAGCTTATTCTCTCTCTCCTTCTCTCTCTCTCTCTCCTCTCTCTTTCTCTGTCTCTTCCTCTCTCTCTCCCTTTCTCTCTCTCTCTCCATATATATAAAGTTGGAGATCTAATTGGCTTTATCAAATGATTGGTGAACCAGGCAGCAGCCTATCTAGCAAGTAGAGAGGAGTTGTACAAAGTAGAAGGTTTTTATAGGTAGGGGAATGAGGGTAAGAAAGTTATTAGCAAAGGAAAAGGATTCTTCCAGAGGAGGCAGCTTGCTAGGGGAAAAAGCAGGTGTCTTCTCATGTAGATCACCTCACCTTTCTTTTGGGGATGGAGAGGACCCCAGTGACAGACTCTTCGGTGCTGATAGAAAGAACAATTTCCCGGCTGACCAGTCAAGGGGAGATGGAAACTCCGTAAAGATTGGGTTTTAAGCCCTGGTTTGGGAACTCTAAGTGGCACCATTTGGGGCCTGCAGTTTTCTTAACTATATATAGGCTGAGATCATATAGCATGTAAAAATCTCTATCCTTATTTTGAACTTTTAAGGCAAAGCATTTTCTTTCAAAAGTAAGAGTTATTTGGGGATTCTGGTTAAATATGGAAGATGGCATACATATGTTTTACCCCAACCCTCTCAGAACGCCAATAAAATGACAGCATGGGAATAAGAATGGTATAAATATACAAGAACAAAGAGAAGGAGAAAGAAAAGCACGGAGGACAAAGATGTCAAAACAATCTCGGAAGGCCAGAAGTGGGCGGAGGCCTGGCAGAATGACTCAGCTCATCAGGACTTGTTAAAGGAGATGCCCGCAGAGAGGGATAAAAATGACGATGGAGGCATTTTACCCCCTAAAACCACAGAGGCCCTGAAAATGTGGACACAATACAAGTAACAATAACTGGGAGTGGAAGGAGGAAAGAACGTGGGAGCGGGGTACGTTCACTTGCTGCTGCTTCTATAATAGCAAGAAGTGAAAGAGTATTCTTTAAAGTAGACAAATCAAGGAAGGAAAAATGATTCTATCTAACAGTATAAAGGTAAGCACCAAAAGCGTACGATTAAACACAATCAGGTGATGCATAAAGTGGGTGGGAAAAGAAAGAGAGTTAACAAATGGAAACAAGAGATATTATATAGATAGTGTACTAAGGAAAATGCACTACACGGTTTTCGTTATAATTATGAATTTGTACTTATAAAGGCAACCAATAAAACTAAAATAAACACTGTTCTAAATTTAGAATCGTCTGGGCACAAGAAGCAAATCAAACATGTCACACAATACCATATTTTTAAAGAACTATTAAATATATAACTTGAAGTTATATAAACAAAGATCAAGCAAATCTGTCGTGTCAATAAATATAAATGGATTTGACTCCTCTGTTCCAAAAACAAATCACACATATTCACAAATATGTGACATAACAAAGCAATATCCAGTATGTTGAATAAACAGTATACTGCTCCAGGTCATATGGAGAAGTCAAAATTCAAGAGTGCACAGGGTCACCTGGGTGGCTCAGTCGGTTAAGTGTCCAACTCTTGATCATGGTTCACGAGATTGAGTCCCGCGTGGGGCTCTGCTCTGTCAGCTTGGGGTCCTCTCTCTCCCTCTCTCTCTGCCCCTCCCCCACATTCTCTCTCTCTCTCTCTCTCTCTCTCTCTCTCTCTCTCTCAAAATAAATGAATAAACTTAAAAAAAAAAGATGGACAAAGATATAAGCAAAGGCATACAGGAAGGGAGGGACATGAGGTGTGAATATCAAAGAAGGTGAAATTTTTTTTTTTTTTAATTTTTTTTTTCAACGTTTTTTATTTATTTTTGGGACAGAGAGAGACAGAGCATGAACGGGGGAGGGGCAGAGAGAGAGGGAGACACAGAATCGGAAACAAGCTCCAGGCTCCGAGCCATCAGCCCAGAGCCTGACGCGGGGCTCGAACTCACAGACCGCGAGATCGTGACCTGGCTGAAGTCGGACGCTTAACCGACTGCGCCACCCAGGCGCCCCAAAGAAGGTGAAATTTGAACCAAAACTCATTATAAACAGTATGAAAATGACACTTTGTAATGCAAAATAATCCAAAAGAGTAATGTGTGTCTTTGCAACAAATAATGTGGCGCTGGTGTTCATAAATCAAAAATCATAACAGTATAAAGGTAAATAGACAAAAACATTACAAGGACCAGAGAGTATAATTAATTTCTGCCTATGACAGACCAAGTGTTTAAAAAGTATGTAAAGATATAGATGATCTGAATATGTAATTCATAAACACATCTGATTAATATATATCAAACTCCATTTTCCCGGAAAAATGGAGAATATACTGCCGTACATATTGACCAAATGTTAAATCACAACAAAACTTCAACAATAATACAGGCAACATTCTCCTATCACACTGTGATAAAGTAATAATAAAATTAGAAGAAAAAAAAAAGAAAGGCCTTTCCATTTGGTAATGTTGAACTCTTAGATTAAAACTCTTAGATTAAACTCTTAGATTAAAAAATACTACAAACTCAAATTATAGAATTTCTAGGGAAGAAAAAATTTAAAAACTATACCCAGCACCTATAAGGTTAAAGATGTATTTAGGGGTTAATCCATAGTATTGAAGCAGAGAATATTTATATCAGTATAAAATGAAGAGAATTATTTAAGCACCTGATATAAAGCTAAAAAAAGAAAAATAAAATAAATGAAAGGAAAATGAATTAATAATGTAAAAGAAAAAAGAGCAAGTTAAGAAATAGAAAAACAGTAGAAATAATAAATCCAAAAGCTGTTGTAAAATGTATGTGTAAGACATTTATACTGAAAGATGACAACACACTACTGAGAGAAATTTTAGAAGCATCAAATAACTTTAACAATATCTCAGGGCTCCTGGGTGGCTCAGTCCGGTAAGCATCCAACTATTGATTTCGCCTCAGGTCATGATCTCATGGTCACCGGGACTAAGCCCCACATCATGCTCTGCACTGACAGCACAGAGCCTTCTTAGTATTCTCTCTCTGCCCCTTCCCTGCTCACACACGTACGCGCACTCTCTCTCTCTCAAAATAAATAAATGAATATTTAAAAAATTAACAATATCTCATGTTAAGGAAGGGATTAGAAGACTCACCAGCTGTTAAAATGCCAGTGCTACCCAAATTAATCTACAGAGTCAATGAAATCCCAGCAAAAATCCTACCAGCCTATGTTCCATAGAAATTGAATAGATTTCACTTACATGGATGAGGCCAAGTTTATTTATTATCCTATTAATAGGCATTTATGTTGGCCCTAATCAAGATAATCCTCATATTTTGCCATCACGATTCTTCAGTGAGTATCCTTCCTTACTCATATCTTTGCACAGTAACATGGGTACATGTGAGGGACAAATTCTCAGAAGTGGAATGACTGGGTCAAAGGGACATGCGGTTTTAATTTTTGAGATATCACCAAACTGTTTTCCAAGGTTGTACCAATTTCCATGCCCACTACTATTAAATGCATTCTTTATCAGATTTTGCATGAACTGAATTGTTGACAAAGCTTCTTTTATAAACACACGTTGAAAAAATATATACATAAGAGATAAAAATCCACCTCTCTGGTTGTATTTCTAGAAACTTATGTGGCAGGTATTGGAGGATGTTCAGCATCCTGGCCTCATGAAAATTATCAGATTCCAGATATTATTTTTGAAATGCAAACTGATAACAGCCATTGGTTGCTGGGAACCCAAAGGAAAAGGATAAATGTCCCTGGGATAGACTGGGGCTACAAAGATCATGCTGTGTATTCTTGAGGAGATCATAGCCAGTGAGGAATCAGAAGCTGGTTCCTACCACCCTGTTCTTGATACAATGTTTTGGACACAAGCGTTTCCCATCTCTTATCTCCCTCCCCAGACATTATACTTCCCTGAAACATTAGCTTTATACTGCTGCCTGCTGGTAAAGACTGTCTGCCTGCCTATCTATCTGCTTGTTTCATATATATATATATATACGTGTATGTGTGTGTGTGTGTGTGTGTGCGCGCGCACATGCACACACGCTCAGAAATAAACTGGAGGGACGCCCTGGTGGCTCAGTTGGTTAAGCATCTGACTTCAGCTCAGGTCATGATCTCGCAGTTCGTGAGTTCAAGACCCATGTCAGGCTCTATGCTGACAGCTCAGAGCCTGGAGCCTGCTTTGTAGTCTGTGTCTCCCTCTCTCTCTGCCCCTCCCCCCCCCTCTCAAAAATAAATAAACATTTGGGGCGCCTGGGTGGCTCAGTCGGTTAAGCGTCCGACTTCAGCTCAGGTCACGATCTCGCGGTCCGTGAGTTCGAGCCCCGCATCGGGCTCTGGGCTGATGGCTCAGAGCCTGGAGCCTGCTTCCGATTCTGTGTCTCCCTCTCTCTCTGCCCCTCCCCCGTTCATGCTCTGTCTCTCTCTGTCTCAAAAATAAATAAACGTTAAAAAAAAAATTTAAAAAAAATAATAAATAAATAAATAAACATTTAAAAAGTAAAAAGAAAAAAAAAAAGAAAGAAACTGGAGATTCACTGCAGTCAGAGGGGAAGGATATATCAGATTGGACCCCAGTTGGAGATGAAAAATGCAGGGGGATATTCTATATTCTCTCTATATTCTCTCATAAAGAGTCACTCCAAAGGCCCTTTGAGGCCCTGGGATGCCCGTCACTAACCATACTGAGAATCTGGGGAAACGTTTGACAAAATACAGCAATTTGGTTGCAGGGAAAAGCACAGCGGAAAGATATATATTTTCTTACCTAGAAAGGAACACACGAAATGAAACTAAACCCATGGCAAACAGGGGAATGTTTCCCTGCCACCACACACATAAAGTACTGTTTCGTGTCTTTTCAAATGAATATGAATGATGCCATGTTGTGTGCACTTTAGCTGATGCTTTTTTAATTTTTTTTAATTTTTAATTTTTAGTTTTTTTAATTTACATCCGAGTTAGTTAGAATATAGTGCTGTAATGATTTCAGGAGCAGATTCCAGTGATTCATCCCTATGTATAACTCCCAGTGCTCATCCCAACAAGTGTCCTCCCTAATGCCCCTGGCCCATTTAGCCCATCTCCCCACCCCAAAGCCCTCCAGCAACTCTCAGTTTGTTCTCTGTATTTGAGTCTCTTATGTTTTGTCCCCCTCCTTGTTTTTATATTATTTTTGCTTCCCTTCCCCTATGTTCATCTGTTTGTATCGTAAATTCCTCACATGAGCAAAGTCATGATATTTGTCTTTCTCTAATTGGCTAATTTCACTTAGCATAATACCCTCTAGTTCCATCCACGTAGTTGCAAATGGCAAGATTTCATTCTTTTTGACTGCTGAGTAATACTCCATTGTATATATATACCACATCTTCTTTATCCATTCATCAATCAATCGACATTTGGGCTCTTTACATACTTTGGCTATTGTCAGTAATGCTGCTATAAACGTTGGGGTGCATGTGTCCCTTCGAAACAGCATACCTGTATCCCTTGGACAAATACATAGTAGTGCAATTGCTGGGTCGTAGGGTAGTTCTATTTTTAATTTTTTGAGGAATCTTCATGTTTTCCAGAGTGGCCACACCAGTATGCATTCCCACCAGCAGTGCAAAAAATAATCTTCTTTCTCCGCATGTTTCTCCGTAACATCTGTTGTTACCTAAGTTGTTTATTTTAGCTATTCTGACTGGTGTGAGGTGGTATCACTGTGGTTCTGATTTGTATTTCCCTGATGATGAGTGATGTTGAGCATTTTTTCATGTGTCAGTTGGCCATCTGAATGTCTTCTTTGGAGAAGTGTCCATTCATGTCTTTTGCCCATTTCTTCACTGGATTATTTGTTTTTTGGATGTTGAGCTTGATAAGTTCTTTATAGATTTTGGATACCAACCCTTTATAGAATATGTCATTTGCAAATATCTTCTCCCATTCCATCAATTGCCTTTTAGTTTTGCTGATTGTTTCCTTCGCTGTGCAGCAGCTTTTTATTTTGATGAGGTCCCAGTAGTTCATTTTTGCTTTTGTTTCCCTTGCCTCTGGAGATGTGTTGAGTAAGAAGTTGCTGTGGCCAAGGACAAAGAGGTTTTCACCTGCTTTCTCCTCGGGGATTTTGATGACTTCCTGTCTTACGTTTAGGTCTTTCATCCATTTTGAGTTTATTTTTATGTATGGTGTAAGAAAATGGTCCAGGTTCATTCTTCTGCATATCACTGTCCAGTTTTCCCAGCACCATTTGCTGAAGAGACTGTCTTTCTTCCATTGGGTATTCTTTCCTGCTTTGTCAAAGATTCGTTGGCCATACGTTTGTGGATCCATTTCTGGGTTCTCTATTCTGTTCCATTGATCTGAGCGTATGTTTTTCTGCCAGTACCATACTGTCTTGATTACAGCTTTGTAATACATTTTGAAGTCTGGGATTGTGATGCCTCCAACTTTGGTTTTCTTTTTCCAGATTGCTTTGGCTATTTGGTTCCATAGAAATTTTAGGATTGTTTGTCCTAGCTCTGTGAAGAATGCTGGTGTCATTTTGATAGGGATTGCCTTGAATATATAGATTTTGGGGGTGGTATTGACATCTTAACAATACTTGTTCTTCCAGTCCAGGAGCATGGAATATTTTTCCATTTTTTTGTCTTCTTCAATTTCTTTCATAAGCTTTCTATAGTTTTCAGTGTATAGATTTTTCACCTTTTTGGTTAGGTTTATTCCTAGGTGTTTTATGGCTTTTGGTGTAGTTGTAAGTGAGATCAATTCCTTAATTTCTCTTTCTGTTGCTTCATTATTGGTGTATAGGAATGCAACTGATTTCTGAGTGTTGATTTTATATCCTGCAACTTTGCTGAACCCATGGATCAGTTCTAGCAGTTTTTTGGTAGAATCTTTTGGGTTTTCCATTTGGAGTATCATGTCATCTGTGAAGAGTGAAAGTTTGCCTTCCTCCTTGCCAATTTGGATGCCTTTTATTCCTTGGTGTTGTCTGATTGTTGAGGCTAGAACTTCCAACACCATGTTGAATAACAGTGTTTAGCTGATGCTTTTTAAAAATCAATACTGTGATTTTGAGACTGGTCTAAGTGGATACGTGTAGACTTATTTCATTTATTTTTTTTTTACTGCTATATAGTATCCCATAAAGGTATTCTGTATTTTCTGCTAAGCATCATAATATTTCTTTCTACATTTAGATATTTCACACCACCCCCTAGACTTGAATGCACACACACATGGCTTGAGATAAGCTTCTAATATTTTTCTGTGTGGATTATCCCAACACCATTTTTAATGGATCATTGTTTCAAAGTGATTCCTTCTACTGCCTCCATCTTGCACCAGATTCTCATGCATACTCAGGTCTGTTTCTCCCGATTATTTATTTGTTACTCCGTCAGTCAACACCACACTGATCTGAATGCCACTGATCCGAATGCTTGATAATCTGTTGATCTGGTTGATCTGGTTTGATCTGGTTGATCAAAACACCCATCCTTATTTACCTTCTTGAAAATCATTAGTGCTTGGGGCGTCTGGGTGGCTCAGTCAGTTAAGCGTCTGACTCTTGGTTTCAGCTCAGGTCATGACCTCACAGTTCATGAGTTCGAGCCCTGTGTCAGGTTTGGCACTGACACAGCAGAGCCTGCTTGGGATTCTCTCTCTCCCTCTGTCTGTCCCACCCTCCCTCAAAATAAATAAGTAAATAAATAAATAAATAAATAAATAAACAAACTTAAAAAAAAAAAGAAAATTAGTTCTTCCTTCTCTTTACTTTTCTATATCAATTGAAGGGTCATGTTTTCAAGCTTTTTTCTTACCAATCTGTTGAAACTTCGATTGTAGATCCACTGAATTTATTTATTACCATTGGGAGAATCGCCACATTTATGATGTCAAGCCTTTCCTCACATCAGCATGGGACATCTCCCAATTTATACAGGCCTTCTTTTATATTCTTCTATAACATTATGTCTTATGTAAAGGACTTACATTTCTTATCCTTAGGTACATTATCATTGTGGTTGTCCTTTTGAGTGTTTATTTTTATTGCTAAAATATGTCAATGTTATTAATGTCTACATATTGGTTTTGCACCCAACAACCTTGCTGAGCTCCTGAACAAGTTCAACATTTTCCTGTAGATTCTCTTGGGTTTTCTATTTAAACAATTATATCATCTGCAAATAATGATGAACTTGTTTCTTTCTTTGTGAGTCTTATACCACTTGTTTGTTTTTCCTGTCTTACTGAACTGACCAGACCTTCAGCACAATGCTGAATTGAATCTACAGTAATGAGTGTTATTTCCTTTGCTCTTGATTTTTAAAAGTATGCTTCTAATTTTCACTATTATCATGATGATTATGGGATTTTTATAATTAGCCTTTATCAAGTTATGGAAATTTCGTTCCACTTCTGGTTTGTTAAGAGTTTCATTATGGGGCACCTGGGTGGCTCAGTCAGTTAAGCGTCCAACTCTTGGTTTCAGCTCGGGTCATGATCTCATGGTTCTTGAGATTGAGCCCCATGTGGGATTGTGGTGTGAGAACAGAGTCTGCTTGGGATTCTCTCTCTCCCCCTCTCTCTGTCCCTCTTTTGCTCTTGCTCTCTCTCTCTCAAAATAAATAAATATATTTTTTAAAAAAGAGTTTCACAGTATGGAGGTTCCTCAAAAAATTAAAAATAGAACTACCCTACCACCCAGGAATTGCACTAGGTATTTATCCAAAGGGTACAAGAGTGCTGATTCAAAGGGACACATGCACCCCAATGTTTATAGCAGCACTATCAACAATAGCCAATGTATGGGCCTCAAATGTCCTTTGACTGATGAACAGATGAAGAAGATGGGGTATATACATACACAATGGAATATTACTCAGCGATCAAAAAAGAATGAAATCTTGCCATTTGCAACAACGTGGATGGAACTAGAGTGTATTATGCTAAGCAAGATAAATCAGTCAGGGAAAGACAAATATCATATGATTTCACTCATTTGTGAAATTTAAGAAACAAAACAGATGAACAAAGGGGAAGGGAAGCAAAACTAGTATAAAAACAGAGAGGGAGACAAACCATAAGAGTCTCTTAAATACAGAGAACAAACTGAGGGTTGCTAGAGGGGTTTGGGGTGGGGGGATGGGCATTAAGGTGGGCAGTTGTTGGGATGAGCACTGGGTGTTACTTGTAAGAGGTGAATCACTAAATTTTATTCCTGAAATTATTATTATACTATATGTTAACTAACTTTGATTTAAATTTCAAAAAATTGAAAGTGTGTGAAGGATGTAAAAAAAGAGTTTCATTATGAGTGGGTGTTGGTTTTTATCAATATTTCTATTTTATTAAGATTATCATTAGCTCTTTCATCTGTTAATATAGAAGGTTACATTAATAAATTTGCCAATCTAGTTTTAATGGCTCCAGCTTGATCATTGCTGGATTCAACTTGCCAGTATTTCACTTGATCTATCTTGGTAAATGAGGCTGATTTATAATATTCTCTCATAAATTATCCCTTTGGGTTGCTTTTCCATGTCTCTGCCTCACTGTCTTCCTTCGGTATTGTTCCCTGGAACTCCAGATTCCTCTCACTCTGTTTTGCACAGTAATTCAGGTCTCTCCCTCCCCTACAACGTCTCTCAGTAAGTTATCCAGGGATCTCTGTTGGTCACAAGTCTCTAAATCATTAGCCTCTAAACCGTTTGACAGATTGAGAAGGAAAAGCACAGATAATTTAAAAGCCTGGAATGTAAGACTGACCATAATTTTCATAGAATTTCTGTCTTCTCATGTTCTTAAAAACAGTGTGTGTGTTTCAAGGACTGAGAGTTCCTACTGGTTAACATGGACTTGATCATGGGTAGCTTATTCTACCTAATGTGTTTGATTGTCATCTGACAGTTACTGTTTACATTTGTTAGACTTGCATTGCCTGATATCACAGTTCAAAAAATGGAATCATTTCAAAAGTGGCTTGCAGAAATACAGCAATAGCGATGAAAATAGAAAAAGTAAACCTCACAATATGAAATAAGGTCACAAATGTAAATAATGAATGGACTCTGTCATAAATACAAAGCTGGAATCTGCAGGTCATGAGACAAGTGGATGATGGATGTGGATAATCTCACAAAAGCAGATAAAAAATAAATGAGAAAATAGCATGACAATGAAAGATGATCATTGAATGTTATTGGATCAGTGAACCTGTTGTCCTAGTACCCAGTTTATTATCTGCTAATAACATTTTCATCAAATAATAATAATCAGCTACCCAAACTGCCATAGTATTTTCCAACAAAGCTTATTGACCTCACTTCTAAACCAGTTGACTATTTTTAGTACAAAAACGAAATCAGGCTTTCCAGTACAAATTGCCAAATTTGATGTTAAAGGTTGAAAAGAATAAAAAACTATAGTGTGCCCATTCCTCCTATACCCTTGCTGGTAAGACATGAAACCCGCTTCCAAATCAATGACAAATATTGTAGTTGGAAAGAAAGCAGGAAGAAATTGGTAGAATTCCTTTAACAGAACCACTGGATTTCTTATAATGTGACTGCCATTTAAACTCAATGACTGTTATAGGGGCGCCTGGGTGGCTCAGTCAGTTGAGCGTCCGACTTCAGCTCGGGTCATGATCTCGCAGTTTGTGGGTTCGAGCCCCGCATCGGGCTCTGTGCTGACAGCTCAGAGCCTGGAGCCTGCTTCAAATTCTGTGTCTCCCTCTCTCTCTGCCACTCCCCTGCTCCTACTGCCCCCCCCTTAAAAATAAATATTTTAAAAAAATTTTTTTAAGAAATTAAAAAAAAAAATCAATGACTGTTATGTACATATAACTAAGCAGACATTTTACTTTACAGTTTAATAACACTACGGGCATATCAGTTTTCTGTAGACACGCACCATATATGTGAGAGAGAAGTGCTCAATGACTTTTTGTCTTATTCATCGTATGAAGCTCATTTTAAAAGAAGAGACTTCTGGCTTAATTAATTAAAGATCAGCTTGGAAACTTTAGAAAGGTATGTTAGCTTATACACCAATGTTCATAGCGGCATTCTTCACGAGAGCCAAAAGGTAGGAAACCGCCCAAATGTCCATCGACGGATGAATGCATAAACCAAATGTGATATATGCATTGTATGGACAATGGACTATTGTTCAGCATTAAAGATGAATGAGATTCATTCATGTAGCATTCACATGCTACAACATGGATGAACCTTAAAACATCACGCTGAGTAAAATTAGCCAGACACAAAAGGACGAATCGTATGATTTGTATAATTCCTCTTAGATGAGGTACCTAGAGTAGGCAAATTTATGGAGAAAGTAGAATTGAGGTTGCCAGGGAGCAGGGGAGGGAGGGATGGGGAGTGGTTGGAGTACAGACCTTCTGTTTGGGATAATAAGTTCTGGAGACGAGAGTGGTAGTGATCACGCAATGTTGTGAATGTACTTAATGCCGCTGAATTGCATACTTAAGATGGTGATGGCTTTTATTTTATGTATATTTCACCACCATTGGAAAAAAAAAAAAATAGATACATTGAATTGGTACCGAAGAAGCTCCAGCCACACGGTCAGCAAGGAAAGGCATCACGGTACAAATGAAAGACGTTCCTTCCAAATGCAGTACACCCTTTACTGGTGGAAAACAGTGGGGGTCCACAAGCATGCCTTCAGACCCTGAACTGCCTTTGAGCAACACAGCGGAAATTGTGAATACAAACTGTGGCCTCACAGTGTGAGTTTCCTCAGCCTCCAAGTCTGTAATCAAAGTGAGGTTCTGTTTTCCCACACTGAATTGCTCTGGCTGGCAAACCAAAAAGGCTTATAGTGTTTTCAGACCATGGGGGAAGGGAAGGGGGAAAAAAGAATAGCTACCAACAGAGAGGGAAGGAGGCAAACCACAAGAGACTCAATCACAGAGAACAAACCGAGGGTGGAGGGGGGGCGGGGAGAGGGAATATGGGTGATGGGCATTGAGGAGGGCACTTGTTGGCGTGAGCACTGGGTGTTGTACGGGAGCCGATCTGACAGTAAATTATATTCATAAAAAAATAAAATAAGGGTTAAAACCTTTTTAAATGACCGTTTCTCCAAATACACGCGATGTGTCTTAGTAATACATTCAGGATTTTGAATAGTATGGATCTTCGCCTTTAGGACCTAACCTCGAGATTTTTTAATGAGTAGGCATCAGGATATCTTAAAACTGAGGAAGTGGGGCAAACAGCTCCAGGGCTTAGAGCTTGACTTTTTCTCAATACCCAGTGATTTTCTTCCTTCATCGGGAATATCTTTTGCATTTTAAAAAATCACATCAACATGCCGCAACAGAACACGAAGAAATACCTTCGGGGCCAAGTGCCGCCAGAAAGAGGACGTGACTCCATCAGCAACTGTCCCCCGGGTTGCGACCTTTAACCCTCCAGCGCTGGGTGGTGTTCAGCCTAGGCTGGCGTTCTCTGGTGAAGCACTGAAAATAGTCTTCAGAATGCTCTCCATAATTTCTGGATCTGCATTTGATCTGAAAAGCCAGAAATATCCATCAAAGCTTCCCAACAACCTATAATTCTGAGTTAAGATTTTCCAATTTAGAAAACATAAAGAGTCGGGGGGGGAACCCACAAGATATGGAAGCTGACAGCTCAAGCAGCCAGCCAGCCAGATATAGATTTCTTCGTGAATAATTTCAAACACTCTTTCTCTCTCGCAGATACGAACAGGCATTACTGCTATTCTCTTTTTAATGTGATTGTTACTTTTATATAAGATACACAGGCTCGTGATTTAAAAGGTCACAGAGTTCTATAAAGATTCTAACAAAAAGTACAATTTCACGCTCTTCTCTTTGCCCCTAATCCCGTATTTCCAGAGGCGAGTCCTGTCAGATTTTTTACCTCTTTATTCTGATACTTCCCTATCTCTAGTCATACACTCATACTGTATTTTTTATTCTTCCATTTTAGATGTTATCTGTTGGCTTTTTTTCTTACGGAAAAAAAAAGAATTAGGTCCACATACCCACACTCCTTTCCTCTCACACTTGTCTCCCTGCTGTAGTTATATTATCATTTTGGGTTAGGTAATCAGACAAGATGTACATCGACTGACTACAGACACGGTTATGTAACAGAATTGCTGAGCAAATGACATGACAGCTGTATCATGCAGTGTCCTTTGATGACATTTTCCTTTAGCACAACATTTTTGCTCTCTCTGGAGTCAATAAGGATTTCATTGCTTCATGTTCTATGTATTTATCACTACTTTGCTCCCAAGCTCTTCTCCGGGGGTTTAATCCTTGCCTCAATTTATTGGATCATGTCAGGTTATCCATCAGTTCCCATTTTTCTTGGGGAAATCACTCCTGGAGCCCTCTAGCTTCCGCCTCAGTCCGGCCTAGGTGTTCTCGAACATGATGTGCAGCTCTTGTCTGGAGATTTTTCCTTCTCCATTTTCTTTTGGATTCCGTTTGTCTCTCCCTTGCGTTCCCAGATCTTCCTCTTTATTGGTTGCTTTCTTGTTTGGATGGAGCATCCTATGGTAACTTTCTTAGATGGAAAGCACATTTTCGGAGACTTTGCATATCCATAATTGTCTTTATTTTACCCTCATCCTAACAGTTGAGCTTGGGAAGAAATTCTATATGAGAAATTATTCTCCTCAAAATTTTGAAGGCATTTGTTCCATTGTCTTGTACCCTCTAAGGTTGCCATTGAGAAATCTGATGATATTTTGATTCTTAATCCTTTGGATATGACCTGCGATTTTTCACTCCCTCAAAAGCAGTAGGGGTCTTCTGTCTGTGCACAATGTTCTGAAATTTGTTGACATTCATTCATTTTCTTGACATTTGTGGGTATTTTTAACTGAATACTTAGATCCTTAAGTTTGCAGAGATTTTCTTGAATTATTACTTTGATAATTTTCTCTTGTCTCTTTCTTGGTCTATTTCATTCTAGATCTATTAGTCAGACATTGTACCTACTGGTCTGATCACCTCTAATTTTCATGCTTTTTAACCACCTCTCATCATTTCTTTTTATCCCACTTCCTATGAGATCTCTTTCACCTTTATTTCCAGCTCTCCTATTAATGTTTTACTTCACTGTCATATTTTTATTTCCCAAAGTTCTGTTTTGTTCTTTGAATAGTCTTTATAGCCTTCTGTTCTTATTCTGCATATCCTGGATCTTCTTAACTCTCTAAAAAATATTAATAAGAATTTTTCCCAACTTTTCTTCTGTTCCCTGTGTTGTCTTTTTAGCTTTTCTTTCTTTCCTGTTTGGTTGTTTTAGTCTGTGGTGTTAGAAGCATCCTTCCAATTCCTGATGCTCATTGGCTAGCGGTTCACATTAAAAGTACAGCATCTTGGGGCGCCTGGGTGGCTTGGTCGGTTAAGCGTCCAACTTCGGCTCAGGTCATGATCTCACGGTCCGTGAGTTTGAGCCCCGCGTCGGGCTCTGTGCTGACAGCTCAGAGCCTGGAGCCTGTTTCAGATTCTGTGTCTCCCTCTCTCTCTGCCCCTCCCCTGTTCATGCTCTGTCTCTCTCTGTCTCAAAAATAAATAAACATTAAAAAAAAAAGTACAGCATCTTCTTGGGCTATTAACCTGACTACAGGCTTCTAGAAACTAACTAAAAGCAGAAGTGAGTGGGTGGATGAGCAGGCTGAGTGCCTTTCAGTATATAAAGTTTCCTTTATACTCCTGTTTCAGCATGCAATCTCTCTGTCTCTTTCGTCCAACTCTCGAAAGAATGAACATCCAGTCTATTTCCATAGCAGAAGAGGAAGTTCCTCGTTGAATGGCTGCTTCTTGTAAAGCCTTTCAAACAGTATCCAGCCCCACCTGACACCCTTTCCCCAAATCCCACTTTCAGAGATATTTAGCATCTCTAAGTCCTGAGCAGTCCTGCAGTGTGGGCTGGCTTGCTTCTGGGAACTCCCCACTTCCCGGCTCAGGTTTCAGCTTTCTTGGGTCTGCTTTGTCAGTGACTACCCATCCACATGCTCCCTAGTTTCCAAAATGCTGTTGTTGTGTTCTCCATTATCTTTGTCCTCGTGGATTTATGCTTTAAAAAAAAATCCTTCCACCAACATTTAAGAAGGATTTCAAAAAGGATAGAGGTAAATACATATGTTCGATCTGTCATAATGGATCTTTCCATTTTTAACGCTGGTGTTTGTGTTTATGATTTTATAATTTATTTTTTTTTAATTTTTTTAACGTTTATTTATTTTTGAGACAGAGAGAGACAGAGCATGAACAGGGGAGGAGCAGAGAGAGAGGGAGACACAGAATCCGAAACAGGCTCCAGGCTCTGAGCTGTCAGCACAGAGCCCGACGCGGGGCTCGAACTCACGGACCGTGAGATCATGACCTGAGCCGAAGTCGGATGCTTAACCGACCAAGCCACCCAGGCGCCCCATATGATTTTATAATTTAAAAAACTTACTGTACCCAAAATTACATGTGCATCTGAATCCCTTTGGTCCTAGAGGGGTAATTCTCTCAGTCTAGCAGCACTAACATCAGCCGGAGATGTGTTAGAAATGCACATTCTTAGGCCCTACTCTTGACTGACTAAATATTCTTATATTTAGAATATTCTGAGGGTGGACCCCAGAATTCTGTTTGAACAAGCCGTCCAGGTGGTTCAGATACTTGCTAGAGATTGAAAACTACTTCCACAGGTAACTGAGAGATTCTAAACATTTGAGAAACACTACCTTACTCTCAACCTCAGCTCCAGATCTGTCTTCACCTCCAAACCCACAAAGTGCCCAGCAGACTAAAAGGACTGTTGGATATGACTTCCTCTGGCAAGACCCGTCCTCCAGAGAAAATTTTCATGGATTTAGATGCTTTTCTCTTCCGTGACACCTAGCTGTCTCCTGCCTCATGTGGCTCTTGGACTGGGATTCCTGAGTCCCGAGACATTTGCAGGCCAAGTGCGGTGGGAGAAGAAAACACAGCTGGAAATAGAGAAGTTTGGAGAGGAGGGATGTAGCAGGACCTTATCCCTGTTCCACATGTCAGTCAACAGCAGGTTGGGAAAGGGGCCTCCAGGTTCCCTCTGGGCATCTCAGCGAACAGGAGCATCCTCGTTCTAGACCTTCTGGTGGTTCTGCACCTGCCGTTGCCCTCTGCCCACCTTCCGAGCTGAAGATGCTGTCCACCGTCTCAGCCACCTCAATCCGTCCCCAGCCCACCCATCTGTGTGACTGCTCTGAGTTCCCCAGTCTGTGTCTCCCCTCCTTATCTTATCTAGTTCCCTTTCCCAGCCTCCCTGATGATCTTTGCGTGTTTTCCTTTGGAGCCATTCCAGGAGCTCCCCTTTGAGCTCTCTCCATGGCATGGCTAACACTCCTTTCCACCTCCCCTCCCAGGTATGTCTTCACTGTCATTTATACCTTTGAGGCCTTGACAAAGATTCTGGCAAGAGGATTTTGTCTAAATGAGTTTGCTTACCTGCGAGATCCTTGGAACTGGTTGGATTTTAGCGTCATTACCCTGGCGTGAGTATTTTTCCGTGCTGATGTTTATGTTTGCATGGGGCTTCTGGGTGGCTTGCGCTCTGGGGATGTTTCTTCACCTCTGTCCAGCTTCGTCATTTGGAACTTCACGGCCTGGGGTTTCCTTGCCACTAAATGCTGCTTTGGGAGTCACTTTCCAGGGTTAGTCCCATACCTTCGGGGAGAAGTCAGAGTCCTCAACTCTGAGCCGATAAATGGCCTATCAAAGTGAGTAGACACGGTTCAGCCTTGCACCTACCTGACCTGAAGATGTTTGCCTGAGTGGGTGGAGAAGATGCGCGTCCGAGGAGACCGGCTGGCCAAGCCCACACGCTTGACTACTCGTCCATGCATGTAGTACCCAGAATGTTCTAGATCATAATGCATCTTCTCACAGGGGCCATTCTAAATGATATTGCAATAATTAAATCTGTGTGTCAGTCTATAGGTGGACGTGCCATTAGATTTTGTGTCTATTCCGGGTCCCACTGAGGCTCTCGTTACCCCAAATTGTCCTTATTCATGCCGCATGCATTCCCAGGACCCTGTCCTTGAAGGTACTGACCGACTTCTGGTCCCACAGATACATTGGCGAAGCGATAGATCTCCGAGGGATCTCAGGCCTGCGGACATTCAGAGTTCTTAGAGCCTTAAAGACAGTTTCTGTGATCCCGGGTGAGCAGCTTTGAGCACCACATGTATTCATAGAGCATATGCTGGTTTCCACAGCCTGACGTCCGTCTTTGATTTTTGCAAGAGCCCTATAAAGTGCCGGGGCATGAACTGTTGTCCCCCTGTAAAAGACAAAGGAACTGAGGCCCAGAGAGTAGAAAACACAATCCCAAGTCCTCATCACTATTTAGAGGCAACGTGTGACCTGGAGACCTGATGTCCCGATTCCTAGGCCAATGCTCTGTGCACAGTACCTCACGGACTCACCATGGACAAATGACAAGGTCATGTCCTCATTTTGTGTTCCTGTTGTGGGCTTCAGACAAGCCTCCAGTTGAAGGTCCTCATTTACATCCTAGACCAAAGGTGTAAACTTGGAAATAGGGAGGAAGGGAGCAGGCAGTCCTAGGCTCTAGTGGGTGTGTTTGCCATTTCCATACACCTGAAAGCTTGAGCGACAGGCCTGTCTTTGGGCCCACAGAGAGAAAAGGATTGGGCAATTCTTGATCACAGAGAATTCAGAAACAAAAGTAGTTCACAACGCTTGTCTCATTTGGCCTTCAAACCTCTGTTGTCACCAGTATCTCAGGGATGTGCCTCATCGTCCGCTGAGTTGGTAGAAAGGATAGTGAGTCCAGAGACCAGGCAAAGCTTAAGACAGCTTCCACCTTGTGGCCTGTTGGATTATCTCCCTTCCCTCACCCCTGAGAATCCATGCTCTTATCTGGAAAACAGAAATGCTCAAACTATGGGTGAAGTCCTTTCTACCATTCTCTGTCCGACTCTGCAGGGAAGGATCGGAAAGTCTTTGCCAACTTCTGCTGGATAAGCTTCCTCACTTAGTGCTGCCACTTAGTGTCTCTCTCACCTAGTCTTAGCCAGGAAAACCCTGAGTGTTGTTTACAAGACCTGTCCTGTCCACACTCCGTCTCCTGTCTCACCTCTCTCCTGTATCCACCTTGCATCATGTTCTAGAATCCACCTGTGGTTCCATAAATGCTCCCTGCCTTTGCTCATCTCCCAGCTCTTGGCCATGCTGCTCCTCTACCAAGAGAGCCCTTCCCGTCTTCACTCAACTAATATTCCTTCCTCAGGGCTCTGCCAAGATTTGACTTTCTCAAGGAAACTCTCTAGTCTCCCTCAACTTCCCCACACTCCACACCATCCCATCCCATCCCCACCCCAGGCTTCAGTTAGGGGTTGCCTCTGTGTGTGCCCACCTGCTCGATAATGCTATGGCACTTCCCCTCAGTTGTCAGACAACCCCACCACATGCCAGTGCCTTAGCCCCTGCTCAGCTCCTACCCCAGGGGCCAACACAGGTAGTGCTCAATGGGTTATTTGTTAACCAAAATGACAAGACAAGGATCAGTCCCAGACTTCGTCCCTCCTCAGAGTTCTTTCTGCTACCTGTGAAGCTACTCTCTCAAAGAAGCTGATTTCATTTGCCATGGCCACAAATCCTCCCTCCTTAAACTTTACTGCCAGCTGTGCTTGTCCCTGAGGCAGCTCCTTCTGATTAGGTTTCTCCCCCTCTCTCTCTCTCTCTCTCTCTGTCTCTGCCATCTCTCTCTCTCTCTCAACACACACACAAAGGTCCGTGTGTCCCCAGCCTCAAGCTGCCTCCCAGAATTGAAGTGAGTATAGAAAAACAGATGTCAAATTATTAGAGTCAAGTTAGAAGCCTCATGTCTAGTTTAGTGCCTGAAACATAGCAGGTATTCAACAATTATTTTTAAAATTGAATTTCTACTGTCAGAAGTGTATTATATTAGCCTTATGATGATAAGAAATCTATCACTTGGGTCTCAGTTGTCTCATCTTTACAATGGGACAATAACCTCTGCCTCTGTCTCAGGGCTATTGCGAGGCTTAGATGAGGAGCCGGGCTTGGAACTGCCACCAGGGTCTGTAAAGTACCTCACACTTATACATGGTGAAAGGACAGGATGGTTAAAACGCAGACATGCCAGTGTTCTGTGTGTGTGGTACGTCATCCACGTGGAAGTGTTGCTATCATCTTCCCACAGGGCTGAAGGTCATTGTGGGAGCCCTGATCCACTCGGTGAAGAAACTGGCGGATGTGACCATCCTCACCGTCTTCTGCTTGAGTGTCTTTGCCTTGGTGGGCCTGCAGCTCTTCAAGGGCAACCTCAAGAACAAATGTGTCAAGAATTGTACCGCTCTCAATGAGACAGGCAATTACTCCTCTTATGGAAAACACGAGTGGAACTTCTGCCAAGAGGATGAAGGTCTGGTTGGCAAGGGGGAGTGAAGCCCCTGCATACCTACATAGAAATATATTTTTGACTCCTCTTTCCTGCTTACATGGTTCTCTTGAGCTATATTTTACTTTGGGGTCCCCATTTTCTGTTGCCCCTGTCCTATTTACAAGGAAATGAGCTATGAACCTGGGCACAAGTCATTCTGCTGGGGGAGGCTCAGACTGAAGTCACTGCTCCGCTTTTCTCTTCCAAGATGGGACTTTTCTCCTTCCGAATGTCCCAGTGTGCCCACTGAAAGCACGTAGCCAAGGGAATGCATCTTGCTCAGGCAGAAGATTTGAGAAGTGTTGCCTTTACCACACAAGGCTTGAGCTAGAGGGTTCAGAAGCATATGCAAGGCTTTCATTTCTTCCTTTCTTCTGCAGATTTCTACTACAATAAGCCAGGCACTTCAGATCCCTTACTGTGTGGCAATGGATCTGATGCAGGGTGAGTGCCCAACCCATGACAAAGCACCAATGCCCAGCAGTCCTTTCTCCTTATCATCATCATTTTCTAGATAGGGACTGGTCTTCAGATCCCAAGGAAGGTGTAGAAATGAATAAGTCATGGCTTTTGTCATCCCAGGCTCAGGGGGAGGGAGTGTATGAGTTAGCTTTTGCCATGTAACAAATAGCCCCAAGATTTCTGTGGCTTAAAACACCAGCTCAGGATTCTGCACATCAGCATGTTGAGCTGAGATCAGCCTGGTGTTTTGGCATTGACTGAGTTTAATCATACATCCGCAAACAATGGACAGATTAGCAGGGGGCCAGCAAATCTAGCTGGTCTCAGCTGGGGTGGCTTCTCTGTTCCATGTGGTCTTATACCCCAGCATGGTCTTATTCTCATGGCAGAGGCAGAGTGCCAAGAGAAAGAGGGGAAGTATGCAAGGTTTCTTGGGACCTAGGTTTAGAAGAGGCACAGTGTCACTTCTACTGCATTCTGTTGGCCAAAGCAAGTCACTGACCAGTGCAAATCCAAGCGCTGGGGAGATAAACTGTACCTCTTGATCAGAGGAGCTGCAGCATCCTATTGCAAAGATACGGGCAGGGAAATCGTCGTGGCCATTTTGGTAATCTACCCCAGGAAGAAACTAATACTCATTAAATATGTTTTGTGTCAAATGTTTTACGTTTAATCATCACAACTCCATCACATGGGTTTCATTATCCACACATGACAGAGGAAGAAACCTGTGTATGACACTTAGCCATTTCAAATTCTTACAGAGGCCAGATACATGACAACAAATGAGAGGATCAGGCTGGGTAGGAACCGAGCGATGACAGTTTGTGCCCCATCCAAAAGGGCCAGCCACCACCCAGTCCGGCTTTGGGTTGCCACGTGGAAATGTTGGTCCATTGCTTCCAGCTCTTCTCACTTTTAAAAGAGAGATAAGGAATTTAGATTTTTATGTGAAATCTCCCAACTACAAACATTGGCTACCAATTCCAAAAAATGTCTACATATTGTGGGCCAAACAAAATATTTCTGCAAGCCAAATTCAGCCTGCAAGCTGCCAGTTTGTGAGCTCTGATGCATATACATAAGGATGCTACCCTGTGAAGAAGCAGTACTGTGCTAGAGACTCCATGGGCCGGGGAAACACAGTGAGGTGATGGCGGGAGGCAGGGCAGGAGGCCAGGGAAGATTTCCTAGAGGTGGTGGTCGAGGTGAGCATTGAAGGGCAGGCAGGGTGTCTCCAGTTTGGTTGAACAAGAGATGGTTTGGATGGAGGCCGTTCCAGGTGGCAGAACAGAATGTGAGACAAAGCAAGGGGCTCGGGGTCCCCTCAAGCTTGCCTGATGCTTTGACCACTCAGGGGCGGGCATGAGCAGAAAGAGTTCAGGCCACAGATCAGCAAGGCTCATCTTTCCCATCTCCACAGCTGGGGATCCGAAGCCCTGAGCCCAAATGACCCCACTCCCTGAAGGGCTAACAACTCCATATTGCCCATGTGGAGCTGAGGGAGACCTATATAGAGCTTTGCCTTGATCTACTCACTAGAAAAACAATCTCAGAGCTGAAGGATGGAGGTGGAGAATTTGATCAACATCAGCTCCTTGGCCTCTTTCTTCACAAATGCACTTGGCATTTGGTTCTTTGGCTCAGGGATGGGGTTGTTCTGGTATCATTTGCCTTTGGCTTAAATCTAAACTGAAGGCCCCCTCAATTCCTTTTCTTGTCTGGATAATGGCATCTCTCATGGCGATGGCTCCAGAGTAGCCCAACCTACTGTGGTAAAGTTATGGGGTTCATCCGTAGCCCCCCAACGCAGCTCCAAAAAAGGCCAGACATCCTGCTGGGCAGGTCCTGGCCAGGAGATAAAGGGGTGGATAGGGTTGGAAAGGCAAGAGAGGCCCGTTCAGGATGATGGGTGGAGTGAGACTTGAACAGCATCCTGTGAAGACAGAACCTATGTCCTGTGCCGGGCCACAGAGAAGCCAGAGCCCCGAGCAAAGGCCCGCACTGACCAGTGGCACTGTTCTCAAAATGGAGACCAAGTACTAGGAAACACTTCATGATTTCCAGGATTCTTTCAAATATGTTCTTCCAGTCCATTCTTTTGGTCAGTGCAGGTTAAAAATACCAGGAATTTTCATCTTCATTTTACATACAATACTTACGATGCTGAAGGCACCATGAGAGAACCTTTGTACTGTGGGCTCACTTAATTCTCAGAGCAATTCGTTGTTGATGTGTAACAGCTGTAGTGGGGTTTAATGGAAGACGTAGACATACGGCTACCCTCGGAGTTAACAAGCAGACCTACAGGTAACAGGTTGATTAGCTCCTCAGAGGGCAAAACAAAAGACTATCTGTCTTTAAACGTGGGCCTATAGAGTGCAGGAACTCGCAAATCTCCAACCGAGATTGAAGATAGAGTTGGGATTAATCATAGTCAAGTTGCTGGGACCCTAATCAACTGTATGGGTCCCAGGATTATGTGTTTGCATGGATGTCTAGGATAAGGACAGCCCCTGAGACTGGTGTTGGTGGAGGCATGCTGGAGCCATAGAATCCCAAACTCCAAACAAGGAATTACTGTTTTCTCAGCAGAGTCATCCCACTGGGGCGGGTGAGAGCACGTCACATGCCTTGAGCTTAGACAGACTTCTTTACATCAACTTACTCCCTTATCGTGAGAGAGTAAAGAGTCAGTCCATCACTGCCCCCCTCAGTACTCACGTGGTTATCTTCAAGTTGGCCTTTCTTCATCAGTCAGTCTTCATAGGCTACTTGACAGATATACTCCTCCTCTTAAATAAATATACTGGCATCTGTATGGTTTCAGGCAGCTGACTTCCTTTTTCTGAACCTCAGCTTCCACATCTGTAAGAAAGGATTGTTAAGGTAATTAAATTATAGCATTTGTAATGCACTTAGGAGAGAGAGGGGCACATAGTAAGTGCTCAGTAAGTGGAAAGTATCATTTTCATTATTACGTATAATTGGGGAGTGAGCTTGACTCCCCAGTGTGAGTCCTTTGACGGACAGGTTGGCAGGTGATGCCAGACGCTCAGGTCTTAAGTCTGCATTATTGCACTGACTCTCCCTCCCCTGGTATGAACTTGCAGGGAGTTAGCCACCTTATGGGATCATGTCGAGGCAGTCAGCTGGCCTTCCCTGGCCGTACCCCTCTGCATGAAACTCTGAAGTGAAAGTATTACCATCCCCATTTAAATATGCAAGAGAAACTGAGCCTTAAGGAGATCAAGGTCATCCGACTAATCAGAGGGAGGCCAGGTCTTGAGTTCCAATCTTTGACTTCAACGCCTATGGTCTTCCTACAGCCCAGGGCTGCCTTGCCCCCAGTAAACAGAGGGGCTGTGCAATTGATGACCTTCTCTATTCTTGCTGCAGCCATTGCCCTGAAGGTTATTTCTGTCTTAAAACATCTGACAACCCAGATTTTAACTACACCAGCTTCGACTCCTTTGCTTGGGCTTTCCTGTCACTGTTCCGCCTCATGACACAGGATTCCTGGGAACGCCTCTACCAGCAGGTATTGAGCTGCATGCCCCCCTACGGACTTGGTTGGAGGCCGGGGAGTCAGATGCATGCCTACATTTTTCTTGGAAGAGTCTGGCAATGTCAGGGGCCCACGTACTCTGGATACAGATCTCTCTTCTTTCTCTTGAATCTGCAGACGCTGAGGGCTTCTGGGAAAATGTATATGGTCTTTTTCGTGCTGGTCATCTTTCTGGGGTCTTTCTACCTGGTCAACTTGATCTTGGCTGTGGTCACCATGGCATATGAGGAGCAGAACCAGGCCACCATTGATGAAATTGAAGCCAAGGAGAAAAAGTTCCAGGAGGCCCTCGAGATGCTCCGGAAGGAGCAGGAGGTCTGTGAGGGGTGCACGCTTTGTGAAATCTGCTGCAGGCTGAACGTTCTTGGGGAGAGGTCTGGAGAAGCCACTTACATTAAGGCTGTCATGCTACGGAACTGTAAGAACGATTTATTGTACCTCAGGCACCAACTTAGGTCAGGTTTTCTCAAAAAGGGAACCTGAATCAAGATCTTGTGCCAGTGATTTATTGAGGGGTGCCGTCAGGAAAAGGAGAAAGAAGGAAGCAGGACAGGAGATGAATTAAACTAGAAAGTGGCCTCAGCTAGAGACTACCTTCAGCCTGATCCCATGCAGAGTTCTGGGGCATGACTAGTACCACAACGTTAGCCTTTCTTGAGACAAGGGGGCTGGCGTTTTACACCCCTATGCCCGCCCCCAGCCAAATGTACAATGAAAGGAAATATTCTGCAGGATGCTGTGGCTGTGATCCATTAACAGCTAACTCTCAAGCTGCTGAAGCTGAGTGGACTGACCTGGTAAAAGGGATTTGGGCAGGGAATCAGCAGGACACATGACAGGGTGCAAATGAAAGAGATGACCCAGAGGTGGCCCTTCCTGCCATGCCTCAATCCCACCACCACCCAGGTCCTAATCCTGACCCTCTCTGTTCTAGATGCCCTCACCTCTGTGGCATCCCACGTCTGAGGGGCACATTTATGCAAAGCTCCAGCACATACTGTTGGCTGCAGCTGCTGTTCTCTCTCTTCAGGTGCTGGCAGCCCTGGGGATTGACACAGCTTCTCTCCATTCCCACAATGGATCACCTTTAGCCTCCAAAACTGCCAGTGAGAGAATGTCCAGGATGAAGCCGAGGGTGTCAGAGGGCTCCACAGATGACAGCAAATCACCCCAATCTGATCCTTACAACCAACGCAGGATGGTAAGGCGCTCAAGTTCGTGTTCTAAAGATTACCCGCCTTTGCAGCCGCCACGGACAATAGGTTGGATTGGGAAGAGGTTTGTGGCAGGCAGACAGCAGGAGGCTCATTGGGAGGATGTTTTAGTAATCCAGACAGCACATCGACCCCCCCACCACATGGTGGCCTAAACTAAGAGAGGGGCATCGTGGATACGGAAAAGGGGTGGATTCTGACTTTTCCTGGGGGTAGGGGACAAGGAGACTGGGACTGTGGAATGTGGAAAAAGGAGAGAGGAGTCCAAGATGACTCCCAGTTTTCAGAATTGGGCAATCAGATGGGTGGTGATTCTAAGGGAGGAGCACCGGAGGAAGAAACCAGGTTTGTAGGGAAAGTGGTGAGCCCATATCGGACATGCTGACCTTGAGGTGTCCATGGACCTGTGGACAGGAAGCGTTAGCTTCCTTCTAACACTCTGATCTGCAATTCTGTTTGTGGTGCTGAAATCATTTACAAGCTTCTTTCTGACTTTTTGCCTCAGCCCCCACAACCCAGACTCTCACCTGTTGCTGGCAAAGAAGATTACAGCCCCCATCTCTGTGATACAGTCCAGCCTCGGAATAACTTCAGAACCTCCCTAGACCCTGTAACAATTCTGTCCACCACCCAAATCTTCTGCATCCCACTCCAAGATTCCCTAGCCTCACCAAGTTTCGTCCCATCACCCCTCTCTCCCTTGGAAGTCCTGTGTATGGCAAACACGTCCTTTCCAGAGGCCTAAGAGATCATAATCCCTTTGTGAAAGAGCAGTTCCCACACTAATAGTATGGAAGAGGGGATCAACTGGCTATTTGTCAGGCCTCCTGTCCCTCAGTTCCCTCTCGGTCTCTTTTCATATGCTCATCTGAAGGACATTCTACTTTTTATAATACTGTCTCTATAATCCCCAGACTTATGTGTGCATATATGTACACAGATATACTCACATGCACACTGGCCTCAGTGATAGCCACACTTCCTCATTCATCAGATTCTGTGCCCTTCCCTTCCTTGTTCTGCCTGTTTTAAGCAGCACCTGGCATGCACGGGGTACAATTCAGAAGACATTTCAAAGGGGATTTCACTAGGGCTCTGACAATCACAGGACAGACTGAATCATAGCCTCCATGGAAATGTCGATGATACTGCGAATCGGGCTTTAACTCCCCTCATACAGTCAGCCTCACATAAATTAGCACCCGGCTGTCCAATAATTGGACACAAACACACCAGATGGACATGTGTGCTCATCTCTCCAGCTAGGTTTACCTTCAAATGGGCAAAAGAGGAACTGTGTCTTGTTAATTCAACAATACTAGGTGCATGATGTGCACCTAGAGGTGACTGATGGTCCATTTCCCAAGGACTTCCATTTGGAGGAGGCAGATATGTAAACAACTGTGTGCTATATACTATATTAGGGAAACATACATGGTGTTTTGGGAATAGAAGAGGAAGCATCCACGCTTATGGGAGTGGAGGTGTATCAAGAAAGACTTCACGGAGGAGGAGATCATTGAGATGAATAGTAAATAGTGAGTAGGGGTTCCTCTAATAACTGAGGACTGCAGGGGAGGGGGGGAGGAGTATTTTCCAGGCCTAAAATAGAACGTATATGTGCCAAAGCAGGGAAGCACCCTTTGGGTACCTCTTTCATGCTAACTAAAGGATTGAAATTCATTCAAGAGGGCATCCCCTTCCTCTTTTCCCAGGTGCGTTCCTGTGGTAAACAGACCATCAGCAGTGTTTATATAAAGTCATTTTCCAAACAGCAGCAGTGGGTGAGAGGTTAGGGGTAGCAAACAACAAGAGACACAGCAGAGGTTTCAGGGAACCCCCAGGACACAAGTTGGCCTGCTTGGGTGATGCGTTTTAAGACAAGTCTAGTACTTAGATTCAGAAGTCATTGGCCACCATTGGTCAAACAGGTTAATTCTGAAATATTAATTGGTGGCCAGGGAAGCACCACCTGTCAAACATGGGACCAAAATTTTCTTCTTAGTTTGTTTCATTTGTTTGCTTACTGCCCACCTGCAAATAACTCAGCCATCCCATTTTTAATAAGAATTTGCTAATTCTACTCCTTTACTTCAAAAGTGGGAAGGATTCATGGGGTTTTATGAGTTTTGTAATCCTTGGACATATATTCTAGGCAAAGAATGCTCTGTTTATGATACCAGGATTGCAATGATAGTTGCTGAACAGTGTCGGGCTCCAAATAATCCAAAAAGGAAACTTCAGTTCTGTGGGATAGGGGGATAAGTAAGGAGGACTCTAATTGACAAAATGTCCCAACTTTAGTAGTTTAGTAAATAAGAGGAATTAAGGAGGGGGGGACATTCAGCAGTATGACAAAGTTTGGTAGCAAGTCAGCGTGTAGATGTCTAGAAATAGTTCATATGGCTTAGAATAGAACTGACAACTTGTTATGGTCAGGCTCCCACAGTGGTGGTGGGCACTGGCCAACCCAGCATACTCACCCTCCAGGGGCTCTAGGCCTGTGAATTAGCTCCTTTTCTCTGGCAACTGTAAGCCTCGCCATTCCCTCAGTGGAAGATTTTGATGGGAAATGTTTATTGATCTGGAGGCATGGCATTATTCTTCCAGGAAATTAGGCTGCAACTCTCCCTTCAATCTCCCCATTGTTGACTATTCAAAGTTTGCCTCAAGGGATCCTGGAAGCTCATTACATTACAAAGCTCTCGTCTCCTCCTGCACCACACAAACTCTCACATTTGTATAGGCTGGATCTAATGAATTGCAGAACCTAATTTTCAGACAATAAAGTGCACTTGTTCATTCAACAAACCATTTACCGAGCTTGTTCCAATACTGGTGTGCATAATAGTCTCCTTAGGTCACAGCTTTACTTGTGGAGCGGGGAATTTAAGACAGTTTTGTCCAGTCCTATGGGCTAAGGCTGTAAATAGCTGACTCGTCTGGGTGACAAGATTGTCTTCTGACATCCTTGGCCATCGTGACCTACTTGCTGATCTTAAGCACTCTGCAATCACTCTTGGCCTTTTCCCAGGCCATGTCAAAAATATTCTTTTCCCCTGTTCTCTTCCCATGTTTACCTAGAATACCCCTTGGATCTATGTCTTAAATTTTTTTCTGGAATAAAGGCATGAGAATAAGGGCAGGGAAATAGGAATGGGTGGAGGAAGTGTTGAGCCCCAGATATGCCTGCAGGATGAGCTTCCAGTCTGCCTTTTTTCCTGGTCCTTTGGGGCAATGCCCAGTCTTTCCTAGGTCTCACCTCTGGGAGGCGCCGGGCTAGCCACGGCAGTGTGTTCCGTTTCCGGGCCCCTTGCCTGGACGCCTCATTCCCTGATGGGGCCACAGATGATGGAGTCTTTCCTGGAGACCGTGACAGCCGTCGGGGCTCCCTGCTGCTGGGTGGGGGTGCCGGCCAGCAAGGCCCCCTCCCTAGGAGTCCGCTGCCTCAGCCCTCCAACCCTGGCTCAGGACTTGAAGAAGACGGACACTCCACGTTGCCCACTGGTGAGCTTGCTCCTGGAGGCATGGAAGTCTCGGTAAGTTCGTCAATGCTCCAGATCTCTTGAGCCGCCCTCCAGGTGAGGGCCAACAAACACTGAGTGCCACCCATGGAAGGCTCCTTTAGACAACACTGTGTCCAACATTTCCCCTCTATCCCCATTTTACAGACAGGGCAGGTGAGAGTCAGAGATATTGGATTTACCTGAGGTCAAACCGGTTTTCTGGTTTCCTCTGCAGTACAATAATACGAATTATTTTCCAGCTGATCCTTTTATTTTTTTCTGTGTTCCTCTGTCTCCACTCACTATTACTGCTTTAGAGACAGGCCTGCCTGGTTCCTGGATGAGTATGGGAAAAAGGGAAGGTTCTTCTCTTTCTGCTTGTAGCTCTGTGCAAACTATGCTGGGTTTGGCCCATGGGACCCAGAGAAATCCTGGGAGGTGCCCTGGATAGATATTAGCAGAAGCAAAGTATCCCTTGCTTTACTCAGAGAAGCAATAACTTGCCAGAATGTACAAATTAGGCAACAGTGACTAACTGGTGAGCACTCTTCATAGAATAATCGCAGAGTGCAATGGAAAACCAGGGACTCCTCATTGGATTGTGAGCTGTGATTTAATTTGAGCTCTCCCTTTAGTTTCAGTAATGATGCTTCCAGTGTTTTTCATTTGCCCTCTCTGGCTAGCCAGGGACCCAGAGCAGTTCTCAAACAGACTTGTAGACTAACCAGGATATGGCTCTCCTGACTTGGATAAGTCCTACAGGGTTACCTTAGCTCCATCTCTGATTGGATGCCATGTGATCCCAGCAAGAAACAGATACCACTCCAGCGGGCAACTGGGCGAGAGGTATGCACCGGGCTTTGAACTGAGAAGGGACAGTGAGGCACTTAGAGATGAGCAATGGTGGGAAGCTGTTATATGCGTAGGCTGAAGTGGTGAGGGGAAGGACCAGAACCAGAACCCAGCAAGAGCTGGGTGGTCCCACAGAACTTGTGATCCAGGGGGGGAGGTCAGTCACAGCGCTGCAGGGAAGAAGCCAGGTGATAGTCCCTCTCCTTCCAGACTCTGATCTTCTGTCTGTGCCTCCCATCGGCCAAGCCTGACCAGAACGAGAGAGTACAGACCACCTTCCCCAGGCACAGGGCGGGGTAGAGAAGGCAGAGAGTGGGTCTCCAAGAGCCAACAAAGAGTCATCAACAGAGTCCAAAAGTCAAAGCCAACCTGCAGACCTCTCTTGGAGTTGCTTTAACACTCCAGAAAATACCTCATTCAGGAATTTCTCCCTAGATTATCACCTCCCTAGATATTCTGACTTTGATTCATTTTAGTTAAGTTATTCAGCTAGTGTAAGATTAACTCTTTAAGCCCTCTGTGTCACACGACCGTGGGTTTCAATCACAGGTTTGCCATTTACCAACTGAGTCACCTGTAACAAGCCCCTTAAATTCTTCAGGCCTCCAAGTCCCCCATTAAAAAGGTTTCTAAATGGCTGAAGGGTTAAATGGAACCATAAAGTGCCTGCACTGATACACATTTGCCTGAAAATAACAATAGCTATGCTAGCATCTCTTGTTGAGTCCTCATGGTTGAAAACTTTCGGAACATTCTTTATATGTATTAAAATACTTACTATCTACCTATGAACTTCACCTATGGCATGTGCTCATGCCAGCTGAATTTGGATTCTGAATGTTTGTGCAGTGCCAGAATCAGCTTCTCTGGGCCCCAGACTCCCCACATCTGGGGTAGTGTAGGACTAGAGTTAGAGCACAGAACCCAGGTGGAACTTCCCCGGGAGGGCCCAAAGAGGGAAGGTTCAAAAGGGCTGTGTCAAACAACTAACACTGGAGAATCAAGACACATGAATATTCCCTCAGAAAGAAAAGGACCGGAGCTGGAACTGAGTTATATGCTGGGGAGAGAAAGGGGCCTATCAGAAGGGAGGTCAAAAAACACCTGTCCTGGAAGAGGAATTCTGTCTGAACACCATATGCACAGCGCAGACGAAGCCTTGGAATGACTTCCTGGCCCACCGCTCCTGCAGCTGTCACTTCCCTTTAGTAGAAACCTCAGAGACCCTTGAGGCAGCCCCATGCCCACGCTGCTGCCCAAGGACTCTGTCCTCAGGCAGGAATTAGCAGACCCTCAGGTGAGCCCAGGTTACAATGTCAGCTACAAAGCTAGACTCTGCTTGCACCCCCAACTCTATGTCCTGGTCCTCATGCCTAAGCTCTTACCCCAAGTTCAAGAAGCAGCCCCATTTCCCAAATGGGAAAGCACAGCTACAGAGGAACATAGCTTCACCAGGCAACTCACAACCACATGAGATGGGCCAATAAGAGGCTGAGTGACCCGTTTTTGCCACTGATGACTTCAGGTTGGGGGAATATCCTGATTGTTTGTGTCCCAGCAGGCATTTGATGCAGGACAGAAGAAGACTTTCTTATCAGCAGAATACCTGAATGAACCTTTCCGAGCCCAAAGGGCAATGAGTGTTGTCAGCATCATGACCTCTGTCCTTGAGGGTAAGTACTGCTCATTGGAATTTCCATCAACTGTGCTGTGATGAGTCTGCATTTGAGCAGCACAGGGGATGCCCCAAATCTGTGTCAAATATATCGCCCATCTGTGTCCTGGGATCCTAAATACTCCTCTTTCTTATGCCCTTGGTCCCATCACCCTTTATCAATGTGTTTTTTTAAATGTGGATAATTATTCAAAAACAATAGAATCCAATGAGTTTGGAACACCCTATTCATCTCTTGTTTAAATTAACATCAGCCTCATATGTATTCATAAAACTAAATTTTAGAAAGTCATCTGGCAGAAACCAGAGAATGTCAAGCTACCTCAGGTATGCAAGAAATTTTACAGTCCTTAATTTTCAAATATGGTGAAATTATCCTGTCATTTTTCATGGTTGTAACTCGTATGGTTATAACTTAATTTCTGTCTCAAGCCCACATTATGCTGAGCATTGGAAGATAATTTAAGTAAATTAATCAGTCAATTTAACTAAATTCTTGTTAATTTAGGGCTCTATCAATCAAATGGGAGCCCATTCACCCTCCTCAGGGATGTGTCTAAGTTCCAGTTGCTTCTACCTGGAAGAAGGCAACAGCACTGGGTCATGGTCACCTGACACACAGGTTCCCAAAGAGCATGATTGTATCCTGTATAAGGCCTGTCTTCTTATCCGGCCTTTATTTTGCCTCAGGGCATGGAAAATATGGCCTTAGTCTTGTCCAGCCATGTATCTCCCCTAGACAAATTTAACGTGTACTGGGCTGAAGGAGGGAGGGGGAACTTAGATGCTGGTGTGTTCCTGAGAAAGGGCTCTGTGTGCTCCCCTCCCAGCCCTGTACTGAATCCTAACTGTGGGGGAGGGCATGGCGAAACAAACAAACAAAAAAAGATGTTTGAGGGATTTGAAAACAGAGCCAATCTATGCCTTACTTTCTAGGGGAAGTGAGAGGTGGCAAGTCTTAGAAAAAGACTCACATGCCCAGCATGGTACAGAAACTATACAGTAGAGAAGCAGGTGACCTACCTGGGTAGAGAAAGCCTTAGGCAGCCTCTGAGAGTGCCCCGTGGCCTGCATAGCAGGAAAGTAGCTAGGTGATGACCTTGGCCCACTTGAGGGTTAGGGAAGGTGAGTGAGAGGCAAAGAGAGAACAGCCATCTCGGTGGCTCTCCCACCAGAGACCACGTGGGAACTACAATGACTCCAGTAAAATATACTTGGCAATGACCAAGGACCAGCCCAGCACTCTTCCGACCCTGAGCTCTTCAGAACTCAGATGCAACCTCAGATAGTGATGTAATAGCAGACACTGAATTAACCAAAACAAGATCCCCAGGTTGAGGACTTGTGGTGTATAGTGAATTCAATTATGAATTCAAGATACTTTTCTTGCATGCATGAATTTGTGCTTTGTGAAATGTATACATATTTCAGTAACAACAGTGTGTACATTTTTCTCATATTATTTATCAAAAATCATTTGCCATTGTAATAATGTCTGTATGCCTAACATTTTTTATGGCTGCATAGAATCTAACCATGCTATCTATGCCCATGACTTTTTGTTGGCCAGGTGGGTTGCTTGGATTCTTTTTCCTTTTTGCTCTTAGCCATCAGACAGTTAATGTTAAAAACAAACAGCTTGTTTTTTCATTTATTCCCCAGAATTATCAAGCTGCCTCCTCCTCTTTTTTTTTTTTCTTTCATTTATTTACTCTTCAACAAGCATTTGACAAACACCTGCTATGTGTCTGGCATTACTCCGGTGCTGGGAATTCAGTGGTGAACAAGATAGAAGCCTGCACACATGGAATCTACATTCTGGGGGGGGGGGGGGGGGGGGGGTATACAGATAAACCGAAACAGAGATTCAGGTGGGGATAATAGTAGGAGAAAAAAGAAAGTAAGGTAGGAGATGGAGAATAAGGGACTGCAGAGGGGCTGCTTCAGATAAGGGGGGATGTCGAAGGCCGTTCTCTCTAGGGAGACCAGAAATCTCAATGAAGTAAGAGAAGTGGTCTTATGAGAACCTACAGGACAGAGTTCCATGACAGGTGAAGGGCAAATGCAGTGTAGTTGTTGGGAATGAGACAGGAACGAACAAAATGAATGTTCTAAACACATCCCGATTCAGGTAAGAACAAAAGAGATCTCTGAATCAATGAGAAGCAACAGAGGATAATAGTTAAGAACACAGACCCTGGAGCCTGACTGCCTGGGTTTGCATCTTGGGCCTGCCACGTTGGGTAAGCTGTGCAACTTTGGAGCTCCGTTAACTTCTCTGTGCTTCCGGTGCCTAACCTGTAAAAGAGTGAATATGTGTTTATCTTCTAGGGTTTTGTGAGGATTAAGTGGGTTAGCATAAGTAAAGTGCTTAGATACATGACTGGCCCTTGGTAAATATTCAGCAGATGTTGGCTATTCTTTTTCTTTTCTAATATTTATTTATTTATTGGGCGGGGGTGGGGGGGTGGCAGAGAGAGAGAGGAAGAGAAAGAATCCCAAGCAGGCCCCGCGCTTTCAGCTCAGTCTCACAAATCATAAGATCATGACCTGAGCTGAAATCAAGGGTCAGACGCTTAACTGACTCAACCACCCAGGTGCCCCAGACGTTGGCCATTCTTATTTGCTCAGTTGTAAATAAGGGCAGAGATGTGTCTGTTTTGCTCACAGCTGGATTTCCAGTACCTGAAAGGACAGTGTGTGGCATATAGTAGGCATTCAACAGTTGTTGGTGGATGAGAGTGACGTTTGGGTGTGGTGCTCATTGCAATGACCTGAACTGATAAACAGGAAGAGGATAAGGAATGGTCAGATATCCTGAGGTAGGACGCACTTCCCCTCAAGAAAGGTGCTGTGAGAATAGACTAGGAAAAGCAGGAGACACACGGACATCTTTAAGAGAATCTGGGTACAGACAACCTTAGATTAGGGCAAAGAGGTCAAGGTTGTTTGAGCATAGGGCAGATGACCTGTGATCTTCTCTGGTCTGACATTATAACCACTACACTCACGGAATATAGGAGGGATGCATGGGACTGTCAAGGGTTGTGACGAGGGACACAGAAGCCACCTCTTTGGGAATGATCGTGCCTGGGGAAGTTTGACCCAAGCCAATAAGAACTTGGCAGTTCCCTGAGCTCAGGGCACGTGAACCATCTTTGTTTGACACACCAGCAAGCACTTGACAGTTGTCCAGACCAGAAGACCAGAAGCAGGAGCACAGTGTGAGCACAACACAGTCTCTGCCCTCGTGCTGAGTGGGAGAGAGGGACGTGGAACAAATTCTTACCAGGCTGCTGAGTGTCTTGAAGGGGAAGTGTAGGATGCTAAAGGAAATACAGTAAGTTTAGCCTGGGGTTAGGGGAGTATTCCAAGCAGAAAGGACGGCAAAATCTCTGAAGCAGAAGACAGCATAATATCTGAAGAAATGAAAAGGCCTGATGTGGCAGGAACACAGAGAGCGAGGAAGAGAGGGGCTCAAAATAAGGCTAGCGAGATGGACTGGGGCCAGACCCGCAGAATTTCCTACACCAAATTAAGGATTTTGGACTTCATCCTAAAAGCAGTGAGGTGCCATTAAAGGATTGGAGGCAAGGGAGCTACATTTGCATTTTATAAAGGTTACTCTGAATACGTGTAGAGAATGGAATTAAGAGGGGAAGAGTGTTGGCAAGGAAACCAGTGGGGAGGAAACCAGCTGAGAGATGGCAGGGCCTGGACTCTGGGGTGGTGGCAGTGGGAGTGATAGGAAAAGGGAGGATTTAAGAGCTAAGAGATGTAGGATCCAGGACTTGGTGGTTTGCATGGTTCTGGCATAAGCGACTGAAGGGATACTCATAAAGGAACGTGTTAGAGGGGTTCAATGGGGAAAGATGAGAGGAAAGATCATCAGTTGAGTCTGGGATATAGTGGGTTTCAGATGCCCTTGGGATATCCAGGTGGGAATGTCCAGTAGGAAGTCAGAATTATAATAAATGGGTCTAGAACTTAGAAGATGAGGGTGGCCTAGAGATACAGATTTTAAAGCTGTTTGAATGTAGGTGGTACTTTTGGAATGGTGCGAATGGATTAGATGACACAGGGAATTGAGTAAGAGGAGAAGGTCTGGGGCAGAGCTCTAAAGACCCTGTAATGTTTGGTCATTGAGCAGAAGAGACAGAGCCAGCAGAGGAGGCTGAGAAGGAATGCCCAGAAATAGGAAAAGACCCAGAAGAACCCAACACAGACCCAAGGGTCTGAATTCCTTCAGGAAGAATACAAAGGTCAAGAGGGACAATGCTATAGAAAGATCAAGTAAGATCAAGCCCAGAAGGAATCCAGGACTTTAGTCACATGGATCTCTTTGGTGATCTGAGCAAAAGAGGATTGGCAGCGTAGGGGAGGAGGCTGAAGAACGGGGGTGCAGTGGTGGAGAAGGACATATTGTATACAGACACATTTTTCAAAAGTTTGCCTGTGAAGGGGAAGAGATAGAAAATGACACCAGCGTGTAGGTAGCTTTGAAGGAAGATTTTTTTTGCTTCTTGTGTGGAGTTTTTAAAAAGCATATTTGCAGCAACGTGGATGGAACTGGAAGGCACTACGCTGAGTGAAATAAGTCAGAGAAGGACAGATCATGTTTTCACTCATAAGTGGATCTTGAGGAACTTAACAGAAGACCATGGTGGGGGGGGAAGGGAAGGGGAAAAATAGTTACAAACAGAGAGGGAGGGAGGCAAACCATAAGAGACTCTTAAATACAGAGAACAAACTGAGGGTGGATGGGGGTGGGGGAGGGGGGAGAGTGGGTGATGGGCACTTGTTGGGATGAATGCTGGCTGTTGTACGTAAGCCAATTTGGCAATAAGTTATATTTAAAAAGACAAAAAAATAATAATAATAAAGTTCATCTTGACCTGAATGAATAAATGAATGAATGAATGGATGGATGGATGAATGAATGAATAAATAAATAAATAAATAAATAAATAAATAAATAAATGCAAGTAAGCATATTTACATGCTAATGGGGAGGATCCATAAGAATGGGAAAGAATGAAGATAAAGGAAAGAGAACATTCCATCAATTCCTGACGTGGCAGGAGAGGATGCACAAGTGGAGACTTAACGGGAGGAGGGACATCTCTTTAACTGTAACAGAAGGAAAGGAAGAGGTTCTTTCTGGATTAGGTTTCTGCAGGAGGTTCTTTTAGGGCAAAGAGCTGTCTGTGATCATGTCCCAAGCTGGCAAGTGCATGATTCTCTGAGACTCTGTATCCCCCCAGATAATCAAGGTCAGCAATGTTCAGGCTATTTACAAGGCTGAGGGTTTTCCTGTGCCACCTCACAGACAGGGGCTTCCTGCCATAATGGCGCATCCTCAGGATTCCTCCTGCAACATTGCTTCCCGCGCTTTTTAGTGCCAAAATAGGTCCGGGGAAGCGCCTGCTTTTGTTTCAACTAGAAATGATTGATTTTGCGCCGCCCCCCCCCCCCCCCCCCCGCCCAGGGTATGCCAACTGCGTTAGAAAACCATGCCGTGCCAGTTTACATATCTGTCATTTAAAGTGCCCTTTCGGAGCACTCTCCTGTACCCTGACTGACCTGTGCAGTATTTGAAAGCCTTTGCACATAACTTATGATTTGAGTTTACAGATGTTTTTGACTTTCATCAAAAATAGAGTTTGCATGTCTGTTTCTGAGTTTCCTTGATGCCTTCAGTGGTTTCTGGAAGTCGAAGGACGGCACATTCTTTTTTTTTTTTTTTTAATCTGTGAAGATGTTTCTCAGTTTTTTAGATATAATTGACAAAATTGTAAGATATTTAAAGTGCACATTGTGAAGATTTGATACATGTATACATTGTGAAAGGATTTCGCTAACTAGTTAATGACCACACCCCTCACAACTCACACATTCATCTTTTTTTGGAAGATTCCACATAGGTACATGATACTATATAGTATCAGTTATTTATCTTTCTCTGTCTGACTTAATTTCACTTGGCATAATGCCCTCAAGATTGAGGGCAGACACCAAGATTTCCTTCTTTCTCATGACTGAATAATATTTTAATACATGGATAGGGGTGTGGGGGTGTGGGTGTGTTTCACATCTTTATCCATTCATCTACTGGTGGACACAGATTGTTTCTGTATCTTGGCTATTGTGAATAGTGCAGCAATAAACATCAGGGTGCAGATGTCTCTTTGAGATAGTAATTTTATTTCCTTTGGATATATACCCAGATGCGGAATTGCTGGGTCACATGGTAGTTCTATTTTAAATGTTTTGAGGAATCTCCATACTGTTTCCCAGAGTGCCTGCACCAATTTACATCCCCACCAGCAGTGCACAGGATTCCCTTTTCTCCATATCCTTGCCAGCACATATTATCTCTTGTCTTTGATGATAGCCATTCTAACAGGTGTGAGAATACTTCATTGTATTTTGAATTGCATTTCCCTGATGATTCGTGACGTGAGCATCTTTTCATGTACCTGTAAGCCATTTCCACATCTTCTTCAGAAAAATGTCTCCTCCGTTCCTCTGCCCATTTTAAAATCAGGTTATTTGGTTTTTTGCTACCAATTTGTAGGCGTTATTTACACATTTTGGCTATTAACTCCTTATCAGATATGTGATTTGCAAATATTCTCTCATTCAATAAGTTGCCCTTTCCTTTTGTTGGTGGTTTCCTTTGCTGTGCAGAAGCTTTTTAGGTTGATGTATTCCATGTGTTTATTTTTGCTTTTGTTGACTTTGCTTTTGGTATCAAATCCAAAAAATCATTGCTAAGAATTTGCATTTCTATTTCTCAGTCTCCTTGATGCTTTTGTTGATTTCGGGAAGTAGAAGGGGAGCATATTCCTTACTCCGTTGCTCTAAATAAAATCTCTTTATCAAATTTTTATTTAGAATGCTTTTGTTTGAATAAGCAATATGTTATATAGGATTTAAAAGATACTAAAGGGCACATTAAAAAAAGGGGAATATTCTTCTGTCCACCCAACTCTCTTCTCCAGAAACAATCTCCAGACCAATTGTTTTGTGTTTCCTCCCCAAAATAATTTAGTATGTTCAATCAAAAATATATAGTCTTTTTTTTTTCTCCCTTGCAAATGGTAGCATATCACATATGCTATTCTGTGCCATAATTTTTTCAGTGACTATATTTTGAAAATCATCCTACATAGTACCCTTACACTTTCTGGTAACTGTTAGTATTACATTGCATAGATGGTACCGTAATTTGGTTAATCATTCCCTTCTTGATGGGAAGTAAATTCTGCAGTCACCACATCACTTTCTACACGTACTATATAGGTTAAATGCCTTGAAGTGAAATCGCTTTGTCACAGGGGATAGGCATTTTCAGTTTTGACGGACAATGGATACTCTGCATAAATGTATCAACCCTCACCCACCCAAGCAATGGATGATAACTGCCTTTCAACCCACATCCTCCCGAACCCAATTATCAAACTGTCTTTATCTTTGCAAATCTGATCCATGAAATAATGTCTTAGTATAGCTTCGTCTTGCATTTCTCTCATTTTGAGTATTACTGGACATCTTTTTGAATATTTATAAACCATTTGAATTTTCTCTTTAGAAACTGCCTAATCATTTTTCTGCTATGTTGATCTTTTCCTCATTGATTTTTAAGAGTTCTTACATATTAATGAAATGAGCATTTTGTCTGCGACATGAGCCACAATTATTTTTCTCAGTTATTTTTTTTACTTTATTTGACAAAATGTTTTGAAGATTTTAAAGGCTTACAAGATGATAAGTCATTACAACAGTGTGATATTGAAAATAAATAGCCTGATCTATGGAAGAGAAATGGACATGTGCATATGAAAATATATGGATATGCGGAAATAACTTATCAAAATGAAATTTCAAGTCCTTTGGAAAATGAGGTATTTTGCAATAAACAGTGTTGATACAAATAACAAGAGGTTGGGAAAAATAAACTGGCTCAATATCTTACTCCTTATTCAAAATAAACTCCAAATGCACCAAAATTTTAAGGGAGAGGTGAAACTACAAAAGAACCAGAAAGAAATGTGAATAGGCATTTTTCACATCTTGCGATGAGACTGGCTTCTGTGCAAGGCACGAGAGCAAGGAAACATAAAGAACAACGTGGATAAATGTGACTACATATGAATTTCTTATCTACCTACGTGAAAATAAAACAGCAAAATTTGGGAGGATACATTTATTTCTATGAATTCATTTCTTTTGAAAAAATGTATCTAGCAAAAAAATTCAAGTACTCCAAATACATATACAATGAAAACTTCTTTCCCACTAAAGATCCTTCCTGCTCCCCAGTATTCCAGGATTTCAGTGTACTCCCCCACTTTCTCTTACATCCTTCACGCCATATTCTATGCATTTACACTCATGCACACGTCACATATACGTAAGGTTTTTTTACATCATCATAAATAAATCTGCCTCATCATTTTTCATAATGGACTTTATCAATTGTTGCTGTTCTTACTATTACTATTACTATTATTATTATTATTATTATCGTTATTACTATTATAAATAATGGACATCATCTTTCCTTGCCATGTGGGCTGGTGTATCTGTAGAATGCATAACTTACAGGTACATTTATAGATAGATCTAAAGCTATGCAGTTGCCTTCTGTAGAGGTGGCCCCAGTTGCACATCTACATGGAGATTTAATGGAAGCAGCTAGAGATGAGCCGGGTGCTTAGGGGAAAAAAAATCAGTAACTCAACATATAATCTGGGGGGAGATAGCATGATGATGGTTTTTTAGGGCCATGGGGCTCAATGAGATTACCTAGAGAGGGAAAAAAAGAAATATCAAGGAGAGAATGCTTGAGATCTCCAACATTCAGAGGGAAGAAGAGGAAAGAGAGCACCTGAAATTGAGAAGAAGCAGTCACTGATATGGGAGAAAAACCAAGAGATAATGATGTCCTGGAAGCTAGACAAGGGATTTCAAGGACCGTGTTATAACTTCTGTCAGATGCTATGAGAGGCAGAGGAAGGGGATAATTGGGAAATGATCATTTAAATGGGGAAGAGGTAGAAGCCTGATTCCAGGGGTCAAGGAGGGAACAGGAAGTGAGAAAACAGAGAAAATTAAGTGTAGAAAACTCTTACAAGGAACTTTGCTGTTGAGGGGACAGTAAATGAAGGATAATATGTGGTCCAGGGAGATGTTTTGAAAAGTGGACCTACACTTCAAGCATGCTCACGTGCTGATGGGAACAGTCCAGAGAGGGGAGAGAGGGGATGACACAAGCCTTGGTCAGGTGCGCAGTTAGGAGTAGAGTGAGCTCATGTGCTGGGGGCGGGATGGGGTGCAGAACATGGCGGGGGCGGGGGGACTTATAGATTCTTTGGAGGAAGAAGAGGAAGTTCTTTTGTGAGTGATTCTTTATTCTGAGGTAAGTCAAAGGGAGCTGGTCAGCAGAAAGTGAGGACTAGATGTGGGGGAGGTTGGAGGAGAGAGGGGAAAGTGAGAAATGCTGGTCTGGAAGACTGAAGGAGTGGACTGAAATGAGAAACATGGCAGAACTTCTGACAGTGGGACCAGTCAGCACGGCTGTGTAGTTTTTCTAACCAGGTTCACCTGGTTGGGTGTAGGTGGAGAGAAGTCTGCCTGTTGAGGGGGAGCGAGGAGGGGAGAAGGGCAAAGGAACTGAGGGTGTCTGCAAAGGAGTATATAGAGGAGTGGACATGAAATCTAAGCCAGGTGAATTAAGAACTAAGAGCATGACATAGGTGATGGGCAGTTAAAAAGTCCATGCTTTGGGACACTGAATGGGGACAGATATTAGATTTGCTGGACTGAAGGAGCTCAGAAAGTAGGAAATGGCCATCTGCGCAAGGTGCTGGGTTGGAGATTGCAAGTGGCAGTTATTGGTAATGACAAAATCTAGGGGATGGCCAGGGGATGGGAGTCTGAGGAGACACATGGCTGACAACTGTCATTGACCACTCCTGTGATACAGAATTCGAGGAGTCTGAACGGAGGTGCCCACCCTGCTTGACCAGCTTGGCTAAGAAGTATCTGATCTGGGAATGCTGCCCCACATGGGTGAAGCTCAAGACACTTCTCTTTGGGATAGTGACAGACCCCTTTGCGGAGCTCACCATCACCTTGTGCATCGTGGTGAACACAGTCTTCATGGCCATGGAGCATCACCGCATGAGCCCCGCCTTCGAAGCCATGCTCCAGATAGGCAACATTGTGAGTGACTGGCAGCCTTCGCCCAGCTGTCATGGCAGGGGACTTTGGGTGGGGTGGCCGCATACCCTCATTCATTGGAGTGTTGATCCAGCTAGCAGAGGGGCAGTGCTGGAGATGTGCGCACACTGAGGGCAGGAAATCAAGCCTGGAGGGCCAGGCTGAGCTGGTGGGAATTGCCCTGGGACAAACCAGAACAGGGAAATGGACCTAGAGAGTCCTGCCCAAGGGGCAGCTGGCTCCCTCTTTTCAGATCCTAGGTCAGGCTCTTGAATTCTCTGGATCTCAGCTGCCTCTACCTTGAAACTAGGATAAACGTCACTTGCCCATCTTAAGACAGTCTATGGACTTGCAAGGTTTCCTCCTAGTTTTATTGCTTTTATGACTGTAAATCACAGTGGTGGTAGTTTTTCAGTGATGTCATTTAAGGGCAGACAGTCGGAGAGGAGTCAGGAAGGCAGCGAAAGGGAGGGAACAGGGAAATGTTGTTGCTGTTGTAACAAAAGCACCAGGGAGTCAGAACTTTTCTTTTGTATCTGGTTTAGATAGGACACTACTTTAAATTGTCCTCTATTTTTTTTTTTTTTAGTATTACTTGCTTGTAACAAGATAAAATCTGTGCTAGACTTTGTTACATGATAAGCAGAAGCTGGGAAGGTCAGGGTCCTGCCTCCAAGTCCACTGTAGTGTCCACCCCACTAGAGATGGCCTTCTGGGTCTACCAGGACCGTCCAGCTCTTCTGACTCCTTGGAGGCTGCAGACAAGTGGAAGGAGGGGTCTCAGGGGCAATGGGACTACTCTTCCCTAGAAACCCGCCCTTCCCCCCGAATCCGGGGAAGTGATAAGGACTCCAGCAGGTTCTGGGACACTGTGGCCCCAGCATGCCTTATGTTTTGGCAGCACTTGGGCTGAGAGCCCACATTCTATTCCAAGTTGATATGAAGAGGGGAAGTGGAAAGAGAAGGAAGGCCGTATTTCCAAGAAGTCAGCACAGACCACAGAGGGTCTTACAGAAGAGACCTCTGAGCCCCCACCCTCATTTTATAGCTAGAGAAGTTGAGACAAGAAAGAAAAAAGGCCTTTACTGCTGGGCCAGAGCAGAGTGCCATGTTTTAAAGAGAAAGCAAGACAGGCAGGCAGAGTTCGGTACCTTGTAAGAGTTATCTCTAAGACACAACAATGTTATGAGGCTCTCACCACCCTCACAGCCCCAAAGAGGGCACTGAGACTAGGAGAGGTTAAGTGTCCTGCCCCATATGGCACAGGCAGTAACAGTGGGGCCAATTAACCCAGGACCCAGGTCTCTGTAGGACACAGGACCTCAGCCTCACCCTTACCGCGCCTCACTTGCCTGCAAAGGGCACTCAGTGCATGCTCTTCGAATTTGTACGGTTGCAATCTGTGGCATTAGGCAGGTCACTTAAACTCCCAGCCTTTCCTCGTATGTAGAGGGGATGACAGCACCTGTTTCCCAGGCTGGTGAAAGGCTTTGCTGAGAGCAAATGAGAGAACCGCACCTGACCCATCTACCTTACTTTTCTCCCTTCCCTGTTGCTTGTCCTGTGACATGAGCCTGGGCCTGACCTCTTTCAATGTCAGAATCCTCTCCTGTTTATGACAACTAAAGACACTCAGAGCTGAAATTAGAGATAATTTCTTCTCCTCCTCCTCCTCCTCTTCCTCCTCCTCCTCCTCCTCCTCCTCCTTCTTCTTCTTCTTCTTCTTCTCTTCTTCTTCTTCTTCTTGTTTAATAGCTATTATTTATTAATGAGCTATATTGGCCAGGACCTTTGCTAAGAATTGTGTATGCATTATCTCATTTTATGCCCATTATACAGATGAGTAAATTGAGGTAGAGAGAGGATGCATTACTTGTGCAAGCTTTTATAAACTAGGACATGGCCGAATTGAACTTTTTTTTAATGTTTATTTACTTTTGAGAGAGAGAGACAGACAGACAGACAGACAGACAGAGTATGAGCCAGGGAGGGGCAGAGAGAAAGGGAGACACACAATCTGAAGCAGGCTCCAGGCTCTGAGCTGTCAGCCCAGAGCCTAAAGCGGGGCTCGAACCCATGAACCGTGAGATCATGACCCGAGCTGAAGTTGGATGCTTAACCGACTGAGCCACCCAGGCATCCTTGAGTTGAACTTTTATCCAGGTCTATGTTGGCCCACAATCCAAGCTTTTAAACAACTGAACCGGATTGACTTCCCATTTAGATAATCATATAATAATTATTATCCCAACGATTATCCACCCCTACGACCATACGTATGGCAACACTGAAGCGTGGGTTCTAATGCATATCCTGAGCACTGGTCCAGAGGTTACTCTGTGCTACTACCACACTGAGTGTTCCCATCCCCAGTCCTTCAAGAACCCGCAGACTACAGAGAAACTGAATAAAAACAAAGTCAAAGGATTGGCTATTTTATTTTTAAACTAGACATTTCCCTGTCACCCTATTTGTCCTTACCCCCTGACCCCACAGACCCTGATAAGATGGATCCTTGTTTCCAACCACAGGTCTTTACCGTGTTTTTTACTGCTGAAATGGTCTTCAAAATCATTGCCTTCGACCCCTACTATTACTTCCAGAAGAGATGGAACATCTTTGACTGCATCATCGTCACCGTGAGCCTGATAGAGCTGGGTGCAGCCAAGAAGGGAAGCCTGTCAGTGCTGCGGACCTTCCGCTTGGTAATGTTCTCTCTTAGCGCCTTGGGGAGGCTCCCCCCGCACTGAGGGAGCCACACCCCTGGGAACAGACCCTGTCCTTTGGGGACCCCACCAGCCAGAAAACTTTTCCGTTTCTGTGCCTGGGTAGGGGAGGCAGGACATGGCTCCAAGGGGCTGGAGACTTGGTCCTTCCTACTTATTCAAAGTGGGGGTGTGCCTTCTCCTCTCCAGGCCTGGGCTCCCTCATCTGTGCCCTCCTGTTCTCTTATCAAATAGCAGTCACAATGGTAATCGTAGCAGCTACTCTTTCTTGAGCATGGACAATGTGTCAGGCACAGTGCTAACCCCTTGACATAACATGGCATGGCTCGTTAGCATGGGCTCACTGCCGTCCTCAGCATTGTCTCAGTGCCTCCGGGGGCCCAGTGTCCAGGTCTGGAGAGAGAGGACAGAGTGAAGGAGACAGGGCCTAGCAATCTCACTTCTAGGCCAGAAAGTCTGCTTGGGGCCCCAGTGTGGGAGCCAGCTCACCAGCACGGAGCTCCCAGACTTAGTGGGGTGGCAAACCCAAAGGCCTGCAGGAACCAAGAAGGCGACAACAGAAAGCCGGCCAAGGAAAAGATACTGGCACTGGACATCTGTCTCAAGTAAACAGGTAGGCAGACCCCGCACCAGAGCACGACTCCAGGGAGGGGCATTTACATGAGACTCAGGATGATGTAAGCCAAGGAGGCGGCCCTATCCATTGTTGTCAGAGTTTGCGATTTTTCACGAGAAACCAGAAATCCAGATTTTAATACTGACTACTCATCCGATTTTTAAAAAAGCGGTCTAAAGGCCAAAGGAAGCATGTCCTGGGAAACACAAGCTTGTGTTGTGTCCTGCCAGTTTGGGACATCTGCTTGATGTGATGTCTCTTGCTGTACTAAAGGAGAGAAGGGCACAGTGGGCCTATGGGCCCTTTACCCATAACCTGAAAACTTGAGAAGGTAGGAATTAAAACACGTTTTTAGAAGGACAGATTTCTCTATGTATCTAGAAAATGATATCAAGGGTCAGGCACCTAAGTTAATGGACAATGTGGGACACCCGTGTACAAACATTGAGGGAGCAAGATTCCATACTCCCTATGCCCTGAGAGGGCCTGAAGTCAGTTTCCTAATAAAATACGGACATTTTTGATAGCCTTGGGGAAACACAAGCTTGGTGCTTTAACGTCTACATGCTTCTTTTGCTCTGGTTCCACGAAGCCTGTATTCTCAGACAACTACAAATAGGCAGGTTTACTCTCAGCTGGGGCCTACAGAATTCGCCAGGCACCTGCCCCCCTGCCCCCACCTTCCTGCCCCTGACATGCTGTTCAACCCACCATTCCCTAACCACGGCCACCACCCCCATCCCTTTCTGGGGGTTCCTCCTCCGCCATCTCCCTATTCCTCATTACCCGGCTTAGATACCGTGGTCCTTTAGTATTAACACACCTTGGAAACAAACTCAACCACCTTTTGCCTCTGGCCCTTCACATTTTTGTTTTTGGCAAAATCCTACCAAATATTGAAGTTAAAGCCAAATACTCCCTCTGCCGTGCCTGTACCTGATCTAGAGACGTTACCACAAGAAACTCACACAGCCCAGATCACCAGTTTCGTAGCTTTTATACAGGCTGTGTTTCTTAGAACTGTTGTAGATTTTTTCAGAAACATTGAGCGGACGGAACACACAGTTGCCATATACTCCCCCCCCCCCCCCCCCCGGCCAGCCACACACACGCGTGCACACGGTTTCTCCTAGCATTATCGTCTTACGTTCGCGAAGCACATTGCTTACAAGTAACTCCTCAGTGGTCTCCCATTGCTCTGAGAATAAAACCCAGAGTCCTTGTGATGATCTCCAAAGTTTGGCGTAATCGGGGCCTTGCCTACCTCTGCAAACAGTCTCATCTTTGCTCCAGCCACAGAGACCTCTTCCTTCACCACATGTGACAGAGCTATTCCTGCTTCTGGGCCTTTACCCATCCATTCCCCGGACCCGGAATGCCTTTCCCCAGTCTTTACTTAGATCATTCATTCTCGTTTTTCCTGGCTCAACCCACAGGTCACCTCCTCAGAGAGGCCCTCCCCGGCCACATTATCTAAAGTTGGATTCTGCCATCAGATGAACCTGTTGTACCCCAGTTTACCATCATCCTGATATCCCATGAGACAACACCCAGGGTTTCCTCGTCCACCATTCTATCCCAAGGCCCAGCACATAGTAGGGACTCAGTAAACACTTGTTGATTGAAGGAAGGAAGGAAAGAAAGGAGGGGAAAAAAGGAAAGAAGGAAGAAATGAAAATGCTGTGTGTCTTCTTTCTTGCTTTTTGCTCCCTCTCAAAGTAGCATTGCCTCCCTTCCCATCATTTAAATTCTTGCTCCGTTAATCCACTGGTCCATCTTTGTAGCAAAACCGCATGTCCTAATTACTGCAATTGCCTTGATCATGTCTGTGTCTTTTAGGCAAGTCGCCCACCTTGTTTCATTTCTTTAAGAATATCTAGGTCCCTGTACCTCCATATTCATTTTATTTTATTTTTTTTATTTTTTATTTTTTATTTTTATTTTTGGGACAGAGAGAGACAGAGCATGAACGGGGGAGGGGCAGAGAGAGAGGGAGACACAGAATCGGAAACAGGCTCCAGGCTCTGAGCCATCAGCCCAGAGCCCGACGCGGGGCTCGAACTCACGGACCGTGAGATCGTGACCTGGCTGAAGTCGGACGCTTAACCGACTGCGCCACCCAGGCGCCCCTCCATATTCATTTTAGAATCAATCTGCCAAGTTACATCCCCACGTGCACACAAAACTGTTGTTCTTTCCTACTGGGACTGTAAGAATTTATATATCAATTTGGGAAGGAATGCAACCTTTACCTTATGAAGTCTTCTGACCTATGAAAACAACACACTCTCCATTTTTTTAAGCTTTCAATAGTTGTATAATTTCTCCATAAAGTTTTATAATTTTTTCCGTAAGGAATTTTCCCCATCTTTTGTTAGATTTATTCCTGATATACTCTAGTTCATTATGCTATTCTAAATTAAATCTCTTTTTAAATGTCCTTTTCTAGAGTTGTTGTTGTGGGTTTTTTTTTCCTATTTAGCATTTTTACATCCAGACGATTCTTATTAATTCTGATTTATCTATATAACCCCTTAAATTTTTTAACACAATCATGTCATATGCAAATAAGGAGTTTTGTTTCTTTTTTTTTGTAATCATTACACCATTTGATTCTTTTTACCACACTATTGTGCTGATCAGGACATCCAGTAAGCTGTTGAAAGGAAGTATTAATAGCAGACATCCTGGCTGGTTTCTTGATTTCAAAGAGAGTGCTTTCAATATTTCCCCAAGTCTAATATTTGTTTTTCGAGAGATAAGAAGAAAATTTTATCAGTTTAGGAAGTTTCCTTTGTCAAGAATACCCATCATGAAGGCATGTTTAATTTTATCAGACAATTGTTCTGCATGTATTAAGATAATCAAATGATTTTTGTCCTTTAACGTGTTAAGGTGGCGAATTATATTAATTGATTTTCTACTGTTAAATCAACTTTGTCTTCCTGGGATAAACCCGATTTGATTGTGATACATTTTTTTTATATACATTGGAAGATTCAGTTTGCTAATAATTTGCTTAAAATGTCTGCATCTGTATTGATGAGTAGTATTTGGTCTCTAATTTTCTTTCCTATACTCCCTTGCCGGGTTTTAGCATCTAGGTATCAAGGCTGGGCGAATTCCCATAAAAAGAGGTGAAAAATGGTCCTCTTCCTCCACACCCAATCTTTGGATGAGATTGGAGTGATTTGTTCCTTCTAGGGTTGGTAGGATGCACCAATGAGGCCATCTGAGGTCAAGGTTTTTCATTACTGACTTAATTTTCTTATTGGCTGCGGGACTAGTCAGGTTTTCTGTTTCTCAAATTGGATTTGGTAAGTTATATTTTTCTAAAAATTTCCCTTATCTAAATTTTCAAGTTTTTTTGGCATAAAGTCATGAATGCTATGCCATTATATTTTAAGGATCTATATCACCTGTACTTATGTTACCTTTCTCTTTCTTTAAAAATAGTAAAATACCACCAAGTGGGCTTTCTCTCATCTTATTAGCCTTGCCAAAGGTCATCAATTCAGTCTTTTCAAAGAACCAACTTTTAGTTTGTTGATCTCCTCTCCTTCATTGATGTTTTCTATTTCAAGTAATCCTGCTTCTTCTTAATTGCATCCTCTGTCCTACATATTTTATGCTTTTCTAACTTCTTAAGATGGAATTTCCAACCTATTTTCCTTTCCAATATATTCATTGAAGACTTGACTTCCTTCTAAGAACTGCCTTCATATGTAGAACTTTCCTTATTGTTTGGTTCTAAATATTTTCTAATTTCAAATCTGACTTATTCTTTGACTCAAAGGTTAATTAGAAGCTCAGTTCTTAATTTCTGGGTATCTCTATGCCACCGAGTTCTAGCTTCATTTTATTATAGTCAGAGAACATACACTGCATGTTTAATGCTTTGAAATTTATTGTAATTTTCTTTTGGCCCAGCATGTTGAAAATGTTCCTTATTCACCTGCAAAGGTGGCTTCTGCAGTTACAGGGTACAATACTCTGCGTATGTCCATGGGGTAGAGAAAGTTCATTGTGTGGTCCAAATATTCTAAATCCCTGTGTATTTTTATCTGCCTGTTCTAGCAATTACTGAGATGGTAGTGTGTAAAAATATCTCCCACTATGATTATGGCATGGTCTGTTTCTCCTTATGGTACTATCTTGAGGCTGTGTTATTAAATGCATACATATTTTAAGTTGTTATATCTTCCCTGTAAAGTGAAACTTTTATCGGTAAGAATTGACCTTCTTTCTCCCTCAAAATGCTTTTTGCCTTAAAAGTCCCTTCTGACTCATGTTAATTAAATAACCCTGTTTTCTTTTGGTTCAGAATTTGAAAGATGTATCTATACCCACCCTCTACTTACAACTTTTGTATATCTTCAGGGTTTTTATATGTGTCTTATAAATAGCATACAGTCAGATTTTGGATACTTATTTAGTTCTGACAATCCAATCTTTATCTTTTAACCAAAACATTTAGCCCACTTACTTTATTGTGAATACTGATATGTTTGGATTTGTGTCTATCTTTATATTTTGGGTTTTCTACTTGCTTCATCTGTCCTAGTATTTTTGTTCTCTCTCTCTCTCTCTCTCAATTCTTGATTTATTTTGAACTGTTTTTTTCCTGTTCCATTTTCTTCCTTTATTGGTTTGAAAACTACTCTGTTTTTATTCTTTGAGTGGTTACCTTAGAAATTACTCAATTAAAGTCAAAAGTGAGCTGAAACCTTTACTTTCCAAGACCACTTTTCACTCCAGTTACCCCTTCCCAACTTACCACTGTGTTAATATTAAGCATTTTCATTTCATCTTGTGTTTAAAAAGCCATATGACTTAATTAGTAATAAGGAATTCCCATCTTGCTGTTGTGCTAAGTATTTTATTTTTACCTTGTTTAAAACAAGCTATGTGATGTAATCAACGATAAAAACCAATGACTGTGCAAGCAATCCCCAAAACTCTATAGCTTAACCCAGTAAAGGTTCATTCCTCACTCACATCATCGTGTGATGCAAGCCAGTCGGCTCTAAGTAGAACTCCTTTAAGAAATGATGTTCCTGGGGCTCCTGGGTGCCTCAGTCCATTAAGCATCTGACTCTTGCTTTTCGTTCAGGTCATGATCTCATGGTTCCTGAGTTCAAGTTCCTGAGTTCAAGTTCAAGCTCTGACAGCGCAGAACCTGCTTGGGATTCTCTGTCTCCCTCTCTCTCTGACCCTCCCCTGCTCACTTGCATGGTCTCTCTCTCTCTCTCAAAAAATAAGTAAACTAAAATAAAAAAATTTAAGAAGTGATATTGCCACATTCGAGGAAAGTCCTACAATCTTCAAAGCTTGCCTCCTGCTTGTGGAAAGATGGCCTTGTTTTCAGGTTTACATAGTCAAGGGCTTTTTCAGTCAGGGCTCATGGTTTCTTTTGCAATGCAAATCCTTCAAGATGGCTTCAGATCTCTCTGTGGCCTGCACTCCCACAGTGCTGTCTTTGACAAAGTTCGCGATTGCCCTTTATGTTTTTGCTTTCTCATCTCCATGTCTCAGCTTGTGGCTCTCAAATGGTGGCTACAACATCAATATAATCTTTGCTAAGATTTGCTTTATTTCATTGAAAAATTTAGTTGGTCCTCAATACTTAAAGGCTTGATCCTATTGCTTAACTGATTGGGATCTAAAGCAGTATACTTTCCTAAAGTTTCCAGGCTCTAAACATCTGGATTCTATTTCCATTTATTTCTTATTAATCAGCCAATATTCTCCAAGTTCATCCCTTTCTTGTAACCTCTTGACAAATGTAACCAATTGCAACTGACCCGCAAGACTAAGGTTCTGTTTTATAAAACCTTCCCTTGGGGCTACTGGTCCCTGAGGCTCATGACCTGCCCCAGAATTATTGCAGGCAACAGTTCTGCCATTGCAACATGGATCAGTGCTTTCTAAGCCTCCAGTTTCCTTTTTGTCCATGACAAGACCACTAAGCTAGTGCCACACATTTGATGTCTTGAAATGGCAACAGCTCTTTTCAATGTACCAATTTCTACATTGCTTAAGGTAAGTACAACGAGGGGGCACCCAGGTGGCTCGGTCGGTTAAGTGTCCGACTTTGGCTCAGGTCATGATCTCGCGGTTCGGTTCGTGAGTTTGGGCCCCTCATTGGGATGTGTGCTGACAGCTCAAAGCCGGCAGCCTGCTTCAGATTCTGTGTCTCCTTCCATCTCTGCCCCTTTCCCACTCGCACTCTTTGTTTCTCTCAAAAAATAAATACACATTTAAAAAAATTTTTCTAAAAGATACGTTCAACTAGTTACGGTGACAATCTCTACATCTGTGAGCTAACATGAGAGAGGTTTTTGTTTCACAACATATTTAGTGCTAGTTGAGAAGCTCTCCTGGAGTGGCTGCTCCAAGGAGTGACTCGGGGATCCAGGATGGTGTGATGTCACCATCTTCGACAGGTGGCCTCTACGGAGGCCATGAGAGGGGATGCGAAAGTGCATAGTGTTTCCTGGTATGCCTGAAAGTCATGTATACTACTTCTGTCTCCGTCTGCATTGCCTCAGCCAGAATCCAATCACGACCTCAACTGTTTGCAAGTAAAACTGGGAAACTGTCCTCCTTTGTGTCTGAGATGAGCAGAAGCGAAGTGTGACCATACAGCCAGTCTCTGCCATGCCCTGTGAGACATTATTGCCGTATCCAGATTCACACTCATGCTGGCTCTTTTTACATTCGTGCAAATAATACTTTCCTTCTGGGATCACTTTCCTTCTGGGATCACTTTCCTTCTGCCAGAAGCAGATTTTTTAGAACCTCTCAATTTTGTTTATCTGAAATCTACCAATCAGTTTGTCCTTATCTTTAAGAAAAATTTCTAATGGATGTAAAATTCTAGTTGATGGCTACTTTCACTTCATTGAAGATGTTATTCCACAGTGTTCTGGCCTCTATGGTTGCTGATGAGCAATCAGCTTTCAATTTAACCGTTGTTCCCTTCTGTCTGGATGCTTTTAAAACCTTCTCTTTGTCTTTGCTGTTCTGTAATCTCATTAGGATGTCTAGGTATGGGTTTATCTTTTCATTTATAATGCTTAGGATTCTTTGACTTCTTGAATCTATAGATTTGTGCTTTTCTTCAGTTTTGCAAAGTTCAAAGACATTATATGGGCAAGTCTAGCCTTCACTCCATTCTTTTTCTTCTCTTGGACTTTGACTAGATGTATATTAAACTCTCCCACTCTATTCTCAGTGTTCTTACACCTCTTTGGTATTTTCCATCTATGTCTTTCTGGGCTCCCTTCTGAATATAGGTGGGATACATTAATTCTTTCCTAAACTAGATCACATCTGATGTGAAACTCGTCCATACAGTTTTTTAAGGTTGTGTTATATTCTTCATTTCTAGAAGTTCCACTTAGTTATTTTTCAAAACTTATTATTATTTATAGTTTCTTGTTCTCTGCACATACCTTCCAGTTTGTGGTTTATTCCTTTACGCATATTATAACCAATTATACTGTCATCTCTGGCTAATAATTTTATTACCTAAAGAAATTGAATGACAGTTTCCACATGCACATCCCAAATCTCATTTATTCATGATGCCTCATTATTTAGGTATTTGTTTTACTGCAACTCTTAGACACTTTTGATGGGGTGCTTTAAGACCTGGGATGCAGGCTGGTTTCTTCAAAGAGTATTTGCATTTATGTCTGTAAGACACCTTGTAGGACTGCTCTAAATTAAATTCTCAGCTGGAAATAACTAAGTAGTGTGAATTCTAGCTAAAATTCTGTGTGAGCCCCACTTCGGGGGTCCAAATTCTCAGCATCAGTTTCCCCTCCTCTGCCTGGTATCTGACACCAGACATTTAATTTTCATGGCATTTTCCTGCATTTATTTCTGGTTTGTCCTTACGTGAAAGTTATGGCTCTTTAGGATCTAGTCTTAAAAGGGGGAGAGATTCCTCTTAGATCTTCTACCTTAGACGGCCCTGAGATATGTTTCCTGCTCTCCATACCTCATGAGACCATTAAAATGTATGCCAGATTCTTTCAGTTTTGCAAAGGTCTTCGGTGGAAAAGCTAGCTTCAACAATCTGCTTATATATCTGAATTCCCATATTTATTTAGTTTTTGGCTGAAGAACCTACTTACTTTATTGATAGATCATCAGTGCGCCTTAGAGGTTATTATCCAGCATTTTTAGTAACTTTTTAATGGAAAGGTGAACCCAAGGGGGACCCAGTATACTCTGCCATATTACCCTGTCTGCCGATATTTGCCACAAGGCCTATTTCATCACCAGGGGTTAACCTCCCTTGTAGAAGACAGACTTTCCTTTAGACTTACTTTTCATTCTGTTCTAAAAGTAAAGCATCCTCATTAAAGTAAGTTGGAAATATATAGACAAGTTTAACCCTGAGACTCAAAATACTGGGATGTATTTCCATACAAACATGCCCATGTTACCAACTTGGTTTGTTTCCGTCCAGTTTTTCCCTCCAATTAGAAGTTTTTATATTAATTATGAGATTAACTAGAGAAATGGCTAATTAAATGTGAAGTAATATTTAGCAGCACATCAAAGAAACAGTTTATAAATATTATGTGATATTATAAAGAAATTATTTTTGATATATTGCTAATCTGGCCAAAGTGTGCAGAAAGCAACTACATGGGGGTAGAGGTGAGGGTCACGGGAATCATGGATGCAAGTTGGGCTGCTCTCCTGGACCACTTGTTCTAAGAACCAGCAAGAGCCAGCCAACACGTTCTGGGGCTCTACAGCAGGCACTCTGTAAATGTGTTTTGACTGATAGCTAACGCTAGAGGCCCCCAAGCCCAAATATCTCTGGAAGAGCAAGTAAAAACATCTTGTTTTCTTGCCCTCTATAAAGACTACAAAAGCATTCATAGAGGACCACTCGATTTGTGCCCTGTAATGACAATTACACACAATTTGCTTACAGTTTAATATAAGCTTAATGGTGGACAAAAACTGCTACATAACTGGACTCTAATATTAATTTCTAAACTCTCCACCCGCACGCCAACTAACTAAGGAACCAGTGGAAACTTAGTCAGATTCAATTAATGCAAGAGTCAACACCTGGTCCTTTTGCTTATGTGCCAGTGAGCACACCCATATGTCCCTCGCTGTCCCCATTCGTGCCCCATAAGGCTCTGTGGTATGGTCGGTGGTGTTAGGGCCCCACTGCAGTCTTGGCCTTATCCTTTACACTTATCCAGAGTTTACCGTGAGAGTGGAAACCTGTAGCGATCGTGTTGCCAGGGAGACTTGACGTTCTCCCAATACCCTCTGCAAAAGGGCTCCATCTAGTTTCCAATGCTCAGTGTTTATTTGCACTTACTTCCTGCCTCTACGTTTTGTCAAGAGAACTGGTGTTTTAAGCTCTGCTTCCAGTATGAGGAGAATAACTACCAGGTTAGGCCTAAGGTGAACATAGGCCATCACAACACCCCCCCTACCCCCTGCCCCTCATCACTTAGGGAAGTGGGTATGGAACTTCCTGTATAAGAAGATCAAACCTTCCTTGGGGCTTACTGCTGTGTGGCTGATAAAATTATTGCACTGTTCTGTTCAGCATTGCATTTTAACCCCTAAGTCAGAGCCAGGCTCGTAATAGATGCTTCATAAGTACCCATGACAGCTAAACCCAGATATTCCTTTCCAACATGATTAGAGAACCACACAAGTGTATTTTTTAAATGTTTAGACATCTTTTTTTTTAATGTTTATTTATTTTTGAGAGAGAGAACAGGGGAGGAGCAGAGAAAGAAAGGAACCAAGGATCTGAAGCAGGGTCCACACTGACAGCAGAGACCCCAATGCAGGGCTCAAATTCACAAACCGTGAGATCATGAGATCATGAGATCATGACCTGAGCTGAAGTCCAACACTAAACTGACTAAGCCACCCAGGCGCCCCTAAATGTTTAGATATCTTTATGCATAGTGTTAATGCTCTCTTCTAGGACTTAGCATGTTCGGGCTTACAATGAAGGCTTTTTGCATCTTTGCTTAGTCTTTGTAACTAAGCCATTAGTTTCATGAGGGAAGGAGCCCACATATCTCTGTCCATACACCCAGAGGTTCACACAGTGCCATGCACATATGTGGCTGGCATTCAACGGCCTGAGAGGTTTGGTTGGTCAACTAAATAAATATATGAATGCTGGGTCTGTGAAATCATATATTTGAGTTGCAGACTAGTAGGGGCAACTGTCTGTGGCCAGTTGTCCATGGCTCCAGGATGAGAAAGGACCTAAGATACGGTTCACCAATACCTCTCGGATGCAGTGGGTCCTGACCTACCTGCGGAAGGCTAACATTTCTTCAGGTCAAAAGTGGGCCATCCTCACTTATTTGTGAGCTCCATCATACCCCGCCGCACCCCCCAAAGAATAGGCCAACATCCAGGAAGCCCATGGCTACAGAATAGAGTATGTATGGCAAGACCACCACCCCAAGTATAAAACTTGCTGAAGCATGTTGACTATATATATAAAGATCGTAGAAGGGTATTCATATTTTTGAGTGATGACAGAAAGAAAAGTCTCTAAAAGCAGCATCCTGGAAACATCCCATACCAATGAAATAAGCTGCCTTGTGGTTTTCCCACATCAAGACTTGAGATGACAGGTGATGAGAACAGCAGCCCGGACCCGACACAGTCTCTGTCTCTCTGCAGCTGCGGGTCTTCAAGCTTGCCAAGTCCTGGCCAACCTTAAACACGCTCATCAAGATCATTGGGAACTCAGTGGGGGCGCTGGGGAACCTCACCATCATCCTGGCCATCATTGTCTTTGTCTTCGCTCTGGTTGGCAAGCAGCTCCTGGGGGATAACTACCGTGACAACCGGCACAATATCTCTGCGCCCAACGAAGAATGGCCACGCTGGCACATGCACGACTTCTTCCACTCCTTCCTCATCGTCTTCCGGATCCTGTGTGGAGAGTGGATTGAGAATATGTGGGCCTGCATGGAAGTTGGCCAGAAATCCATATGCCTCATCCTTTTCTTAACAGTGATGGTGCTCGGGAACCTGGTGGTGAGTGCTGAGCCCCTCTGGGGGCGCTGTTTCCGGGGCGATGGAGGAGACTTCCGGGTTACCCTAAAAAGCTTTGACATGGCACATTTTATTCCGCCATCACACCTCCCTGACCGTAAAGCCTTCAAACTTTGCAAAGTCACGTGGGGCACGTTTTCAGAACTGTCCCTTGGCCGGCTGCCTGACTTGTTTGAGTGAGCACATAGGATAGGGATGGAAGAACCTGTTTAGAACTCCCCAGCTCCACCACTAGTAAGGCTGGACGACCCAGCACAAGCTTGAGACAGTCTCCTCAAGCTTTAATTTCCTTAAAATCAAGAAAATAGTGCTTACTCATAGGCTTACCAGGGGAATTAAATTACAGGAGATGACATATGAAAATTGCCTAGTGCAGTGTCTGGGCCACAACAGGAGCTCAGCAAATGTTAGCTGTTAGTTATTGAAGAAAAACTTCCTTCTCCACTCTAGGGTGTCTCAGAAGATAATTTTCTCCAAGGGAGGAAGAGCTGACTGATTTCTCTAAGCTACACAGGTCCCAGCTAGGAGCAGGGGGGCCAGCGTGGTGAGGCAAGATGAAAGAGAGAAGCTGGGTCCTGGACAACATCCAATGCCACAGTGTCAATAACAAAATCCACTCCCACATTTGGGGGAGCCCCCCTGGCGGCTTTCCTGCCAATTGGCCCCAGCACCCCTTCTCTGTCCCAGCCTGGCTCCTCGCTCCCAGCCTTCCCCCACCCACTGTGGTCCTGGGCACTCTTGCTGCCCAGTGCTGGCTGTAGGGGAGCATGTGGACTCCCAGAAGCCTTTCTTACAGCCCTGGAAGTCAACCGGTTTGGATGCTTTTCCCGTAAGAGTTTTACAGACACAAGAAAGCTAAACCAAGAGAGACAAAACAACAAATCCAGGCTCTTCAAAGTCTTTCCCACTCGGGTTGTGGGGGCAGAGATGCCTTTCCCCTCCATTCCCAAGTTGGAGGCTGGCTGAAGATCCTTTCTTCCAGGCTGAGCTCACCATCCCTGCAGAGCCACAGGGGCCCCTAACCTTCAGGCAGGAAGTTTGCCTCCCTGAGCACTTTTACAGCCCTCAGATCATTTCCTCTTCACATCCACTCCCTGCTTACACTCACACTTACAGGTGAAGAACATGAAGTTGGAAGCAGTGAGGAGACGACCCAGGATCCCCGAGTGAGGATCCCAAAACCCAGTGGTCCCAGGGCAGACCCGTACACGCTCCTCTCCGTTGTCCCTGAATGTCCCTTGGGTCGGTAGGGGTGATCCTCCTCTGTGGTGGAGAATGTGCTTCTACGCCTTGTCCACGTGAGGCAAGTCACTTGGGACACCCCAAAGGCTCCCATTGGTGGCTCTCAAAATGTCCATTCCCCTAAGAGGGGAAGCATGAGGTAGGGAGAGGCCCAGTTGTGGCCACCCTGCCGTCCGGCTGCCGAGCTGGTGGGCCATGTAGGTGCTCAGTTCTTTGGTTGGACCATCTCTGCTTCCGTCCCTTCCCTCCAGGTGCTCAATCTGTTCATTGCCCTGCTGTTGAACTCCTTCAGCGCTGACAACCTCACAGCTCCAGATGAAGACGGGGAAGTGAACAACCTGCAGATGGCCCTGGCACGGATCCAGGCATTTGGCCATCGTACCCGGAAAGCCCTTTGCAGCTTCTTCAGCAGGCCCCGCCTGCTACCCTGGCCCAAGGCAGAGCCCCAGCTGGCGGTGAAACTCCCACTGTCTAGTGCCAAAGCTGAGAACCACATTGCTCCCGATGTAGCCACGGGGAGCCCCGAAGGGCTCCCAGAGCCCCGAGGCCCCAGGGTCAACCACAGCGACTTCATCACCAATCCCAGCATATGGGTCTCTGTGCCCATTGCTGAGGGTGAATCTGACCTTGATGACTTGGAGGAAGATGGTGAGGAGGATGGTGAAGAGGTTGGTGAGGAGGATGGTGCTCAGGGCTCCCAGCAGGAAGTGACCCCTCAAGAGCAGGTGAGAGTTCTCCCATAGGCAAGCCACAGGAAGTAGGGAGGGGCCTCAGGGATGGAGGGACAGGGGCAGGAGAGAAAGTATAATATGGAGGGTTTCCAACATCGTCAATGGCACAGCCTTGATAAGCGCCGGGCAAGCCAAGCATAGAAGCACTTGACGTCAGGAAGCAAAAGCCATGCCAAGCTTTCTGGGGAAGGTGGTATTTGAGCAGGGCCTGGAAAAAAGGATCGGAGTTCCCCAGGCAAGCATCGGGCAGCACTTTAGTCCCAGGCCACTTCGTGGTGCTTGGGATTGTCTTTCACACGATTGCCCCATTCGCTTTGCCCAACCCAGGCTCTGTGCCTAAGGCACTAATGAGACTCCTCTAAGAACAGATGTCGTCCAAGAGCAATACTCCTCTGATCTTCGGTAGAAGCCTAGGGATCATTGTGTGACTCATGTATCCAGCTTTTCCCAACAAAAGATGTCACGGGGAAATGACACTTGTTCCTTTTGGCACGAAAGAATTTAAAGCACATTTAAGCCTTTTGGCAATATATATATATTTTTAAATACTTTGCACAATTCTCTACTACCTTTAGCTGACATATCAACTCTGTTAGCCTCTTAGTGAGTCAGGGCATGCACTTCTGACAATGTGGGAAGCCAGGGATCCATATGGGGCCTGGGGACATGCAGGGCTGCCGGCCAGGCCACTGAGTGGCCTCAGACAGCTGTGCTTTGAGTCCGTAGCTCTTCCAATGCCTTCTTCCCCTGCAGCTGTCACTTCTCTTGTGTTCCAGCAGCTGCTATTATCAGCTGCCATATTTTACATGCCTTTGTGTGGGTGACAGCCGAGGGCAGGGTGTCACCATCCCCAGAATAAAGGCCATGAACTCTGACGGTTGTCTCCACTCAGAGGCATTTTCAGTTACTTTGGGTCCTTGGGAGACTTCAGATAGCCACGTTCACTCCGACCTCTGGACCAGAAAGAATGGTTATGGCTAACATCTATTGAGCCAAGCACTTCATGCAAAGTGTTTTACAAGCATTCGCGTATTTAGTCATCAGAATCACGGAATAAAGTCGATCTTGCCTTCTCAGTTTTGCAGGTGGGAAAAATGAAGATCAGACAGGTTAAATTCACTTGCCTAAGGTCACATAGCTTGTAAGTAATGGAGCCAAGAGTTAAACAGATCTGGATATAGAGAGTCCACGCCCGCGTCACGCAAGTGTGTATGTATGCATGTTGTGCATATCAGGTCCTTAGCGCTGGCAGGCTACGACGAGGCCCAAGATGTCTTCAAATTGAGAAGTGTTCAGCTGAGGGCGGGAACAGGTACCCAGATGGGGCTGTCTCTCGCCAGCAGGAGCAGCCACAGCAAGTTGGGAGATATGAGGACCACATGGCACCCAGGAGCCCAGGCTCTGGAATGTCCTCTGAGGACCTGGCTCCACACCTGGGTGAGAAGTGGAAAGATGAGTCTCCCGCCCGGGGCCCCGCAGAGGTAGGTATGTGAGCTTCCGGGAGACGCTGAACAGCCTGCCGGACACCGACCGGCGGGATGATAGGGGATGGGGTGGCGGGGGAGGTGGTATTCCAGACTGCACTCAACCACGGAAGCTCACGTCTCATCCTGAGAATTGTTACGGTTTGTCCTAGCCTCCGGGCTGGTCAGCACTATTTTCAGAGTGAGGTTCCACAAGTTGGGGGGGGGGGGGGGGTGACAAGGACCAGATCCCCAACTTCCCTGAGTCTCCTCGTCTTCATCTATGAAACTGAATCCTAATGCCTCCCCGCTAGGATTCGTCTGAAGCTTAAATGAGATGCTGCTTGTCAAGTGTCTAGCTCCTGCCTGAAATGGAGTAAGTGCCCAGAAAATGACAGCCAGGAAAAAAGGGAACAAAAGACAAGACACAGAGAAAGTGCCTTTCTGAGCCAGCAGACAGAAAGTCAGAGTTGCTCGTGGGTGAGGAAGTCTTCCCTGTGACTCCCCCCACCCCCACTTTCTTTTGTCCACATCATGTTTTCCAGCCAAAAACAATTCTGGTGCTCTGGAGAGGCTGTCTGTATGAGTAGGGTACTGACAGCCTTATGTAGACTGAGCAGGAAGCAAAAGTGGGGTTTAGGAATGTATTATAAGAGGCAAAAAGAAACTTGGTGGTTTCATCACAAATCTTTGATGGAATCAAGCTACAGGGAAGAGGTATCTAGAAAGATTTAGCATCTTTAATACCGCCGCATTGAGTTTAGGAATTTAACTTGACATCCAGCCACTGAGAGCTGAGGTCGTGACAGGCACCGGGCTGGGCAAAGATAAGGAAGGCATCATTCATGCCCAAAGTTGCCAAGCCCTTCAGCTTGAGGAATGTCAAGCCACTGGCTGTGTGCCCCTGGGCAAGGCTGAGCACGGCAGGGAAAGCTAAGAGGGTGGGCTGAGATGGGGTTGGGGGGTCCTGGGTGAACATAAGCCACTTGGTTCCTTGCCGGGTGAGGGCTGCTGCCTTCCACGTGTGGACATCCTGCTTCCTCCAGAGCATTCTAAGAATCCCCCTGGCTAGTTTTCTCTACTCAGTGTTTTCACTACACAGCTGCTGGGTATCGGTTTTGGTTTCGGTTTTGGTGTTTTTGTCCATGACCCTGGCCAGGCAGAGAAGGGCCTGACGGTGACAGATGGGGACCTGCCCCACCATTTGGGTCCATTAGCCAAGCTATCGGGTTTACTAATATGAGAGCAGCTTCCACTCCTAATTGAATTCATCTGGAGACATTATAAGGCAGGAGCTGCCGGGAGGGCAGCAGGGCCCCTGCAGGATCGCTCCGTGATTAAATATTCAAGCCCAGTGAATGCCGAGTCTGTATGGGTGTAATCACCATGTCTCGGGCCCTCGCCAGCACTCCATCAGCGGCCTGGAGGTTTAAAGCCTCACAGAGCTGACCTCTGGGGCTCCACAGACAGCACCCCTGTTCTGGGCCTCAGCCGGCAAGGCACCAAACACACAAGGGCCGCTGTGGTGGGTCCAGCCCTGAGGGGCTCTCCCTGCATCTGGGAGCCCCGGGCCGGGCAGACCTGCAACGACCATGTGCAGACTCACCGGGCCCCTCAGAGAGCTGAGTTCACTGCCCCCAGGCTTCTGCCCTGCAGGGGGTGGACGACACGAGCTCCTCAGAGGGCAGCACAGTGGACTGCCTGGATCCGGAGGAGATCCTGAAGAAGATCCCCGAGCTGGCGGATGACCTCGAAGAGCCGGATGACTGCTTCACGGAAGGTAAAGCGGCCGCTGCCCGCTTCCTCGCGTTGCCATTAATTCGGGCCAGAATCCAGTGCAGCACACTCTCATCCGGGCACCTGCGTGCCCAACGCCCCGGCCCGGGGTCCGCAGGAGACAGACAGACAGGACCCCTCGCTGCCTCATCTCCAAGTTTGAGGGGCCAGTGCCAGACACGAACGCCACAGCTCACAGCAGCCTAGCGGTGCCACGTCAGATATGGCCACTGACGCCAGGCCTCCCTCCTCACCTTTGAAACACCTCACCGAGTTATAAACCAGCGCTCTCGAGGTGGAAAGGGAAAAAGGCAAACACTCTTGTTTGGGGACATAAACGACCCAGAGGAGGGCCATGCCACATCTGTGTCCCTCTACCTTTCGTGTGACTCTTAAAGGGAGAAAAAATGTCTACAGCTGTAGCACCCTGAACACGACCCGTGTTGTCCAGAAGGCAGAAAATGCATCTTACTCTCCTTTTCCCTCAGTGTTGAGAACAGGGAAGGCACACTGTGTTCTTGATAGATACACGTGCAGTAAGTGAACATATATGCATAGCTCATACTGTGAGAGTAATTGTGGCTTCAATAATAAAAACTCTGTAAATTCAGAAACGACAACACTTGGTTGAGTTTCCAGTTCCACACGACGCTGGGCTGGACTGGACCCCGGCCCATGTGCTGGCCCCTCGAGTGAGCACAGGCTCAGGGCATAGCCCCTCAGCACCAGGCCCGGGCCCCGTGGCTCATCAGCCTTCCAGAAGTGGGTGGGTGTAGGACAGGGGTCACCAGTATCCTCTCCAAGAAGGACAACAGTTGGGGAGGGGTTGAGAGTGGGTGAGGCCAATGGCGGGGAAGAACCCCCAAAGGGCAGGATCGGGAGGCCGCCCGAGAGGGCCGCCGCATCTCTCTTATTCCAGAGAAGAATTCCTTCCTAAGGGGTGGCAGACGGGTTCCCCTGCAGAACGGTGTCTCAGCGGGGCTAGAGCAAAAATGCTCCTCCCGCCCCAGGTGGACACCATTCGTCATCAGTCACCTCTCCCCACAGGCTGCATTCGCCACTGTCCCTGCTGCAAAGTGGACGCCAGCAAGTTTCCATGGGCCGTGGGCTGGCAGGTGCGCAAGGCCTGCTATCGCATCGTGGAGCACAGCTGGTTTGAGAGCTTCATCATCTTCATGATCCTGCTGAGCAGCGGGTCTCTGGTAAGGGGAGGCAGGGTCCCTGCCCCCGAGCCCTCCAGATGGCGTCTCCCACAATCCCAAGGTCCTAGAGCCGCAGTAGTGAACTCCCCCGGTTCCTAGCCTGGAAGCCCCCAAGCTTGGCTGGCGGGAGAGCTGCAGCCCAGCATGCGGCTCCTCTAGCAACAGGGCGGGGTGGGTACTCGAGGTGCCCACGTCACGGCCTGCTGAACCCGGCGGCTGGTATTTCAAGCAGCAAGGGCGTGCGTCCCACTTTATAGACGGGGCAACTGACGCTCAAAGGGCTTGAGGCACTTGTCCCGGGTCCCCCAGCTTGTCAGTAGCAAAACCTACCTTTGCCCTCATTGGACCCCCAAGCCCCTGGCTTTCTACCCCCCGAGCCTCCCAAACACTGGCCTTCTCTGAAGGCCCGGGACCAAGACGGCCATCCTTCTTCATCTTGCAAGTTGAAGCCCCTTGCAAATACTATTACCTGTTCAAAGCTCACAGCAAATGATCACATCGGCCCTTGTCAAGATGTAATTGCCTGGGGAGCTGGTCTGAAGGCGGATTCCGAATCGGAGCTCGGGTGAGGCCTGAGAATTTGCATTTCCAGCAAGTTCCAGGAGATGCTGATGCTGCACACCGCACTTTGAATAACAAGGCCTGACAGGCACAGAGCTTCTGAGGAATTCCTAAGTCAGGGATTTTGAGTTAGGCCTCTGAAGCCCCTTGCTGAAAGCCCAGCTTTGAGGGACGAGGAAGGATGCTTCTGACAGTGCCTTGGTCTCACGCTCCCTGCACAACCTCAGCTAATCTTCCTGATGGACCAACGTAGATGTAGACACAGGAAGGGACTCATCGTCCCCAGGTGTCTGCACCTTATGGATGAGGAAGTCACAGCCCAAAGACACAAAGGGGCCTAGCTAATTAGTTAAAGGTAGGACAAGAGGCCCTTTCTCTTGACTCACGGCTCCAAGCGTTTTCACTTGTTTTGCCCTTTGGGTGTCACTTACTCCCTAAAAAGAATCTACTGGATATCTGGGCACCTACTTAAATGCCAGATTTCCCGGGAAGGGTGCCAAAACCGCTGAGTGTGTGTCCTCAGCCCTGGGGGGGGGGGGGGTAGCAAAGGCAGGTGAGAAGACACGATGACTAGAAGACAGGTGACTAGGCAGGCAATGGCACCAGTCCCCCAGAACAGGACTGCTCTGCCACCGCGGGGGAGGGTGTGGCAGCATCGGAAGGTGCCACTGGTGGTGAGGGTCCACTGCTGTCACCGGCTCTGCAGAGCATTGGGGCACAGGCCACGTTGCAGGGCCAGAGGGGGCTGAGCAGTGATTTCCCCTACCCTTCCCTCTTTCCTGTCCTCCCTGAAGAGGACAACGGTCACATTTGCTGTTGACAAGGTACTTTCCTTATTACCTCATTGGCTCCTGTCTTTCCCCATGGGCCTTCTCTCCTCATTTCTCTTCTCCACGCTCCTCTGCTCCTTCCCTTCTTTCTGTTCTCCTCCACTCACCCCAGCTGCTCCCCTCTCTCCCAGCAGGGAGCGCGGATCCTGCACCAGCTGCTGGGCCCTCACCTCCCCATCTCCTTCCCCCAACGGACTGAACAGGCTGGCACCAAATTTAGTCTTCCTTATGCTTTTACTTTGAGTACTTAAAAAAAAAAAAATAACACAAGTTTTCATCTGACAAAGTAAAGTGCAAAAAAAAAAAAAAAAACTTGGAAATTATGGCAAAATGTAAAGAAAAAATATCACCCATTTTCCTATCACTCAAAGAGAATCTCACTTTGAAAACATTTTGGTATACTTCCTTCCCATCTTTTTTATGCATATAATACATAAATATTACAAAACTGAAACCACATTTATGCATTCTGTAATTTCTCAGTAAATTCTCACAGTAAATATACTCCTACTATCTGATTTAGTGGCTACAGTGCATTCCATTACGGACGGTGCCACCGTTTATTTAAACAATCCCTGGGTTCACTTCTAATAAGCATTGAATAGTCTATGTAGCCTCCTTTGAAGACACTGGCTTCTTTCCTGTCTTAGGTCTGGTTAGAAGCAGAACCAGAAGCAGGGCTTCTTGTACAAGCAGTTTGTGGAGGGCACACTCCGGGATGGACCCCAGGAGGGAGGCAGGACGGGGAGAGGAGCTGCAAGGCTCCCATGAGGTCCAGCCTCTGTCTGATCCCACGGGAGCGACGGAGCATTAAGGGTGTCACGGAGCTGTCCCACCTTGATGCAAAGGGGACAGTCACTGGCTGCGGCTGTCTGCAGATGTCCCAGGCATTTCTGCAGGTGCAGGCAGTTCCCCTCAGGCCAAGGAGGTCCTCAGGAAAGGGGGCATCCACCAGCCGTGGGTAGCCGACCTCACAGCAGCTGGGGGACGGGTGCACTGGCCCCTTGGACCAATAACGTCTAGTGTCCTTCGGCTAAATTCTTGAAGGCAGCATTGCTGGGTCTCTTTGATTCCCTTTGCCAAATTGGCCTCCCAAAAGGCGGAACCAGATTTCAGCCCCCAGGCAGGTATGAGAGGAGCCATTTCCCCACAGCCACGGCAACACTGGCCTCACCCTCGTCCTTTTTTATCTTCACCAGTCTGATAAGAGAAAAAACGACATCTCTTCCTTTGAAAATCCTTAATTACCAGTGAGATGGAACATTCTTTTTCAGAGGTTCATCGGCGATTCTTACTTTCATTTTTGTGAACTGCCTGTGAACATCCTTTGATGCTTTCATTTTTAAACCGAGTCGCTGTTAGGTTCCCTTTGGTTCACTTCCAAGCCCCAATTTGAGAAGGTTTCCTTTCTCCTTTGCTCTCAGCATCCCTGCAAAGACTAAGCCAGGCTGCGTGCCCCGTCGGTTCTAGGGGGTCCTGGTTTATCTGTCACAGTGCCTCCTCCCCTATGGCATCAAACCCCCCGCACCCACGCCAAGCAGAGAAAACAAAACGATATGGGCAAGCCGGTTCCCAAAGCCCTCCTAGGGGCTGAGGGCAGGGCTGGCTGGGTCCTTCCCTGTCACTGGACTCCAGTGCCGTGGGTCCAGGAAGCCTGCCATTCTGCCCCCTTTCATTCTTCCTTCCAGGCCTTTGAAGACTATTACCTTGACCAGAAGCCCACGGTGAAGGCCTTGCTGGAATATACTGACAGGGTGTTCACATTTATCTTTGTGTTCGAAATGCTGCTCAAGTGGGTGGCCTACGGCTTCAAGAAGTACTTCACCAACGCCTGGTGCTGGCTGGACTTCCTCATCGTGAACGTGAGTGGCTCATTGGCACATGTGGGGACCGGGGCCCCGACTTGTGACGACGGATGGCTGCAGCTAACGCAAAGAAAGCTTGAGGCCTCGCTTCACGGGCCACTCCAAAGAAAAGTCTCGAGCACTTAGCAAGGCATCTGAGAATAACCCTGCACACCTGTGAATGGTTAGATCAGGCAGTAGATGATTCTGGCACAGTGGTGGTGCTCAGGTGAGTCGTCAGTTCCTAGGTCTCCATCCAGAACGACCACTTGCTGCCCTCCGTCTTCTATGTCTAAAGCAAGAGGACGCATGTGGCTCTCAAGGGTCTTATGCCCTTGCATCCCTTGACAGGGCTTTTGGACCTAGGGGAGCCGAGGACTGCACAGCACAGGGAATCTTCCCACCTGCTGACTCAGTGGTCCTCAGCCCCTGGCTATACTTTAGAATCGCCCGGGGAACTCTTAAAAATACAATGAACAAATGCCACTACTCCCAGAGATTCCGATCTCTCTGGTCCTGGGTGGAGTCCAGGCATCGGTGTCTTATCAAAGCTCCCGGACATGTCCAATGTGTGCACAGCCAGACCGAGAATCACCCGTGCTTGCCCCACCGGCTTCTCCCCATTGGCGCTAAAAGAGACAAAGGGTCCCTTTGGAGAGGCGCTGAGCAGGAAGCTTATGTGTTCAGATTCATACTAATCTTTGGCCACCAACCCCTGCATCAGAGGGCTTACCAAGTGCCTCCCATCTGATAGACTTATGTCTCCTCACAGCTGTGAAGAGACCGTCTTCAGTGAAATCCCCTAAGAGCCTTCTTAGCCCCCAAGAGCCAGGAGTGGTCTGTCCCTCGTCCTAACCACCACAGTCCTCCATCTCTGTCCAGGCCCTTGCCCTCTCGGCTTTGCAGGATGGCTGCCTGAGTTGCCTGCTCACTGCAGCACAGCTACGGGTCCCCGCAGGCGGGGGGAGGCACGTGCTGTGTATGTCTCTGCCTCCCACACTCCAGCAGCCACCAGCACCAAGGGCTGCACATCAGAGGTGTCAGGAACTGTGTCTGTATTTGGTGCTTGCCTCCTGAAGCTGGATGGGGTCCAGTACAGAACATTCCGTCCAGCCTCCTGTGCTGGCAGGTCCCCCACAGCAGGTCTGTGCACTCAATTCTCATCTTTTCCTGATACCAACGTACTGGAAGCAGCAAGACACAGCACTGCAGGGATTAGCTAGGAGGCCTGAAATCCGAGTCACGGGTGATAGCTTTGTGCATATAAAATTATTATTCGTAAGTGAAGGAAAAGTGTTTTATTCTGGCTTCCCACCTCTGTTAGGGGCACAGTCGCTCTGACCTACACTAGTTTAAGCCCCCACCACCTTCAATGGTCACCCACTCATTCCATCCATCCTCTTCCTAATTCTTCCTTATGACCATCCATCCTTCCTTCCATACATCCCTCCTTCCATCTATCCAGCCATTTGCTCTTCCTTTTTCCATTCTTCCAAACACCCATTCACCTTTATTTCTTCCATTTATCTTCTCTGTCAGTCCTCTCCCTCTTTCCATCTATTCTCATACTTCTTTCTTTCTTCTCTTCCGCCCATGCATTCATCCTAACCTTTCTTTCATTTATCAACTGGCCCTTAATCCTTCTATCTTTCTACCTTTTGATTCACTTTTCTGACTGTTCAACCATCTAGCCATTCTCCAATCTCTTTCGTTGATTTATTCTATCCAACTCTCTCTTCCCATTCATCCATCAATTTACCTAGCCATCCACTCTTCTCCCTTTCATCTATCTCATCCACCCACTATTCTATACTTCCATATTTTATCCTTTCTTCTTTCTTCCATCCTTCCCTTCAACTATCTATTCTATCCATCTTTGATCCTTTTTTTTTTTAATTTTTTTTTAATGTTTATTTATTTTTGAGACAGAGAGAGACGGAGCATGAATGGGGGAGGGTCAGAGAGAGAGGGAGACACAGAATCCAAAGCAGGCTCCAGGCTCTGAGCCGTCAGCACAGAGCCCAACGCGGGGCTCGAACTCACGGACTGTGAGATCATGACCTGAGCCGAAGTCGGACTCTTAACCGACTGAGCCACCCAGGCGCCCCCCATCTTCGATCCTTTAATTCATTCGTCATATCCAAACATCCTTCCATCTTCCATCCATCTTCCTTCTTTCTCTCCTTCCTCTCATCCATCCCAACATGTTTCTATCTCTTCTTCAATTTATCAAATGTTTATTTATGACTACTGAATATAGTATTGTCTAATGAAGTGCTCTGGGAGAGACAGAGGCCAAGAAATAAGAACTCCCTATCTCCAGGAGTTTTGGCTATAATCTTCCAGCAGATAAGACACACAGAGAGAAATAAACCTATTATGGGGCAGGGGGGAGAGGTGAGGAGGTGAGCACTGCTGGAAATAATTAGTGTCTTTGGGACAGAGAGACATGAGCCTGTGGGGGTGGGGTAGTTGGGAAGGGTTCATGTAGGAAGTGACATTAGACATAGGGCTTAAAATGAACAGGAGCATTGAGGTGCAAAGAGGACTGGGGGGGTGCAATCTTAATTAAAGGGTGACTGAGCAAAGGCACAGACACAGGCACATTTAAGGAACAATCTTATTTGTGTAGAATATATAGGTGAAACATGACTGAAAAAGGAGTCTGCAGCTATGGAGTCTGGAACCTAACCCGAGGGTGATGAAGTACCAGTAAATGTTGGGAGTAAGAGACACACACGATTATAATAAAATTCGCAGTGGAGAATGGATGGAATGGACACAATCCTAGAGACCAGTTGGGAGGCTAGTGGCCTGAGCAGTGGGAGTGGTGGTGGACTTGGATAGAGTGACCCCAGATCTTGAATCTCCAACTATAGATTTTGCACATGAGGCAGCCCTCCCAGGGGGCTGAGAAAAAAAACTGAATAGGGCCCAGCATGAAACTCCCTACCCTTTGTCAGCCAGACAGCTGGGTGCCATCTGCTGGTGTTTGGAGCCTTGCATGGAAGAAGAAAGGGGGTTCTTTCCATTCCAGCTTTCTGTGCTGGTGGAATAAGCTACTTATTTCGAGAATAGACATTGCTTGAGGCTCTATGTAATTCATATGTAAACCCCTTCCTTTCTGAAGGTCTGGTGTACATCCCCACCTAGCTTCCAGGATAAGCCAAGCCTGAATTCAGCCCACCAGTCATAGTGCAGTTGGGGTCTTCCAAGATTGGGTCACAGTCTCTGGCAAGCTCAAGCCTATGCATATGGTACCACCCTGGCAACTTCAAAGTTTCTACAAGGTGTGACCATTTGTCCACATCAATTTGTGTCCTTTGTAGCCCTTGGTCAACACTTAAAAAAAAGTGAAAAGCTGGCAGACCAATAGGGAGTCACAACCCAGTCATTATATCTCAGCCCTCTGTCAAACCTGGATTTCATGGACCATGCCACACTCTTACTCGGACTCTAATTTTACACAGGGTGAAGGTATGACCTGGACTGGCAAGGCACTGACCCAAGGCCACAAAAAGAATCAGGGGATGAGAGGGAATTAGACCCCACCCAGACCAGACTCTTTCCACTCTACTTTTCTGAGAAAATACAGCCGGGGCTCACTTTGTATTCTTCAAAACAGACTTTCAGCATAGCCCCCATGAAGGGATGTCATCTCTCCAAGTCTCTGAAAGTTGAGTTTCAAGGCTATTGGAGCCCGGCTGGTGCCTCAAGGGAAAGGGAAGGTAATATACAGGGAGCTTGACCACCTACACACCATACGGTCATGGTGTGCAAGACTGTTTTTCTTTCTCAGAAGTTCAGAGAAGTGATGAATGAAATCTTTAATAAAGGGGAAGAGATTGAATTCTCTCTAGACCTTTCACTGGAGTTTGGAATAAGATGGAAGTCAGGATGATGACTTGGACAGAGACAGGGATTTCCTGTCTCCTTTTACCAGGACCTTCTGGAACCTAGAGTAATACTTTTGCTCTCTGCCTGCACTCAGATCTCCCTGACAAGTCTTATAGCGAAGATCCTGCAGTATTCTGATGTGGCATCCATCAAAGCCCTTCGAACCCTCCGTGCCCTGCGGCCCCTGAGGGCTCTGTCTCGATTTGAAGGCATGCGGGTAAGATCTACCTCCAAAGTGCTCTGGTCTGCAGCATTTAGTACCCCCTTGTCCCCACCATGCCCTCCATGCCCCTGACCCAACTCTGGGCCCACCCCCACAAGTGGACTCTGGGTCCTCACCTCCTGCCGGGACTTTGGTGGCACTGCCATGTCCTAATGCTCTGGTTCTCCTTCACATCCCTTTATGAGCTCTCTTTCCTTCCCACCTCAAATATCACATCGAGCAGCACTCAGACTGACCCCTTCCTGCTCTTAGTGAAGTGATCCTGCCTCAACATCGTTTGCCTCCATCTCTCCATCCTGCCTCTTGTCCTTATTGCCAAAATTTTGAAACACTCCAAACTCTTCATCTTTCCAAGGCAAATGAACCTTCCCTCTGACACTCCATTTAAATGTGGTGGCACCATCAGTTCAGCACCATGGCCACCACCCGCCAGAAAGCATCCTGTCCCACCCAGTGGAGCCATGGGGTCCTATGGATTCTTCCCTTTCATCCATTCCTTTCTTCACCCATTGCTGTCACCTCCACCTTGCCCTGTCTTCCTCACAATGGAATACTCATAAGCCAGACCCTTGAATTACGGGGAGGTACAAGGGACCTTAATTTGTCCTCCTCCTCTTCCTCATAATTACAAAAGGCTCCAGGTACTGAAAGTGAGGTTTTGCTTTCTTCCAACACTGACTCAAAGAAGACATCCTGTCTTCAAAAACAAAAGGAGACTTTATTTTTTTTAAATCATTTCTTCTACATTTTTTAGCATGGAATCTTCTGTTAAAAAAAAAAGTAGACTTTAAAAATTCATTTGTACCTTCACAAACACTAGCTTATGATTGAAATAGTTTGAAAGTTATTTTATTTTATTTTATTTTATTTTATTTTATTCTATTTTATGTTTATGTATTTTTGAGAGAGAGAGAGCGAGCACGAGTGGGGGAGGGGCAGAGAGAGAGGGAGACACAGAATCCAAAGAAGGCTCCAAGCTCTGAGCTGTCAGCACAGAGCCCGACGTGGGGCTCAAACCCATGAACCAGGAGATCATGGCCTGAGCTGAAGTCGGACGCTTTACCGACTGAGCCACCCAGGTGTCCCTGAAGTTTATGTTACCTCAAGGTTGCTGCTTTACAAATAAGCAAGTTCGTGAATATGGTTTTCAGTGATTCTTGACTGAAGCACACCTTAAACTGTATTTGTTAAAGCTCCTTTAAAATTGCATTTAAGAATAAAGCAAGGTCCTAGAAGTCTGTATGTGCAAGTACAACACACACACTCACACCCTTATATGAACATGCATGTACTTGTAAGTTCACCTGTCTTCTCAGTCCTGGAGAAAGATCCTAAAACCTGCTTGGAATGAAGTTTAGGGAGAAGATCTAAGTCCATCTTCAGCTACCAAGAGTCTCTCAGTCTTCTGAGTCTGAATTATTGCCCTAATTAACCCACTTCTCTTTCTGCTCCCAAAAGCCACTGGTCTTGAAGCAGGCTGAGTGAGTGTAGACAGAAGTAGGATCCAGCAAGAAGGGTTCCATATCCTTTTACATTTCCCCCCAGGTGGTGGTAGATGCCCTGGTGGGCGCCATCCCCTCCATCATGAACGTCCTCCTCGTCTGCCTCATCTTCTGGCTCATCTTCAGCATCATGGGTGTGAACTTCTTTGCTGGGAAGTTTGGGCGGTGCGTCAACAAAACCAATGAAAACCTTTCTCTTGTGCCTTTATCTATCGTGAATAACATGTCTGACTGTAAAGATCAGAACCACACTGGCAGCTTCTTCTGGGTCAACATGAAGGTCAACTTCGATAATGTTGCAATGGGTTACCTCGCCCTTCTGCAGGTGGTGAGTCCTGAGATCAACCATGTTTCTTCCTTTGGCTGCTTGATAATGTGGAAGGTCTGGGGTCTTCCACAAAATGCTATGTAGAGACTTTGCAAGGGGTAGCACTCAGTGTGAGCTGAAGTCACTCCCCATTCCTATGGACTAGCATGAGGCCAAAGAGCCTCACCAATTGATTCAATGTCACAGTGGTGCACAGTGGTGCAATTAGACAAGTGTGGGATGGTAGAATAGAATGGAGGGATGAACCTTCAATGGGATTGTATCAGGTGATGACTTAGAATTCACTACTTATACAAAATAGACATGATACAGCCCCCTGTTCAGTCTTCTACTGCATATCCTCTCCTAGATGGTAATATTCCAGTCTATTGTAAGGATAGAAAGTGCTGGTGGTGATGACAGGCAAACACATTTACACTTCCATTCACTCATGCATTCATACCTTGCCTACATCTTGTTCACTCAGTCCTCCATTCAGTCAGGGGTTGATGCAATTGCTTATATATTTGTCACACAGTTACCCACACCTTCATGCATCCCACTATTTGTTCATGCATTTGTTCAACAAATAATCCCTGGGTAGCTGTGGTGTGCCAGGCACTGTGCTTAGCCCTGGCACACATGGAGGATTGGTTCCAGGGGTCCCATGCTTTATGAGAAAAACAGACAAATCAGTGAATCAAAACAGAGTTCAGTGTAGACGATAGGCAGACACTGAGTGGCCTCTACTCCTTGTTTCCAGGCAACCTTTAAAGGCTGGATGGACATCATGTATGCAGCTGTTGATTCCCGAGATGTGAGTCTCAGCCTGCTATGACGACTGCCTGCCCCTCCGTGCATCCCACTCACATCAGTCTATTTGAAATGGACTGAGGGTGGCCTTGGTACCAGAAGAGGCAGTCCCCCAACAGCCTGGCCCTGTCCCTCCCTGGAGCAGTGTCCAGCTGGCCCTCTACTGAGTGTTTAAGCCAACCGCACCTGTTCCCCTACCAGGCACACTACCCAGGCTTTCGAAGCTTTTCTGCTCACCATTGAGGAAAGTATCAGATAACCACTCCAGAACTGTGTACGAGGGCACTCTTGGGCAGAGGCAGGAACAGCGTGGTGGCTAGGACAAGGGTACTGTCACATCAGCCAGGTGGAGGAGATGGGTGCTGCTGAGGCAAGACCCTTTGCTGCTGTGGCAGACAGTGCCGATGCCCTGCCCCAGATCCCCTCAGCCTGCCTCTTGAGTCCACCAACGTGCTACATTTCTGATTCTCATCTGAGACTTGACTTTCTTCAGTGCCTTACGGCTCGCTCGGCAACCCCTCCCCCAAGGGCGGGGTTTGGATGTCCAAAGGGGCTGCCTCACAGATAAGTTTTGGGAGTCTGTAGAGAAGTGTTCCAGCTTCCCTGTGTCTTAGAGGTACAATTCTGAGGTGTGTTCCACACAGTTTATTGGAGAACCCCAACAGGATAAAGTGCCTGTTGTCCCCCAGTGCTGGCCTGCTTAACAACACCCCCTTCATCAACTTTTCTCCTGCTTAACCTCCCCCTCCCTCATTCCTGCTTCCTGGGATCACCTCCCAAATAAACCACCCACATCCGTGTCTTTGTCTCAGGGATGAGCACAAACATACACCCACTTGCTCTCCATGCCTCACTTTGTCTGTTCACAGGTGAACTTGCAGCCCAAGTGGGAGGACAATGTGTACATGTACTTGTACTTCGTCATCTTCATCATTTTCGGTGGCTTCTTCACACTCAATCTCTTCGTTGGGGTCATAATTGACAACTTCAATCAACAGAAAAAAAAGATAAGTGGGGCTCAGGTGTTTTTGCGGTGGTGGTGAATCTTCCACTCCTTGTCCCCTGGCCTCATGACCAAAATCAACACTACTCGCAGCCCTCATGCCTGACCGGGAGCCCAATTTTGACCTTTAATACCAACTCCCACCTTTGCACCCTGAGCACAGCCCTCACCCCTGCTGATGTCCTGGGGCTGCTGCTAGAAGAGTTACATTTCTCTGTGTCAGCAACGACCCTGTTCCTGCCTGAGTCCCCACCTTGTCTCCCAGAATGCCAAGGTCTTCCCAGCTAAAACTAGGTGCATTGGATATGTCCCAGGTGATCCTAGGGAAATATCAACAGGGAAAGAAATGGCCCCAGCACTTGCGGCCTCTGTCTGGGGCTATGACCCCCCAGAGCACTGAATCCAGGAGGCCTCAGGAAGGGCCAGAGCTCCAATGTTGGCAGAATCCCAACCTCCTTGGGAAGGGTAGGAAGACCCTCACCTCCATGGATGCTGACTCTGATGAATAGGAATCCAATCCCAGATAACCTTTCATGTTTCCATTACAATATGAGGGCATTAAAGGTATAAAATGCTTTCTTGTTACCCTCCATTAATCCTTTCATTTAATCCCCTCCATTCCTTTGAGGTGTATAGAGCAGAACTTTAGACTTATGTAAGCCAAGATCCAGAGAAAAAAAGGGTCATGGATAAATCACATAGCACAGCATTGAGAGCCCAGACTTGGTTGTGACATGACACAAACCTAGGCTTGCATTCCCTGCTCAACTATCACTATATGGCTGACCCTGGCAATATTAAAAACTTCTCTGAGCCTCAGGTTCTTCATCCATTCAATGGAGTTAATATTACCTACACAAGGATTCTGGTAAGAGGTAAATAAAACTCTGTACAAGAAGCACCTAGTTTAGGGCTGAGCTACTGTATTATTATTGTAATTTAGAATAAATGTCTAATGGTGCAGGCATCCCACCTGCAGAAAATCCTCAACCAGAGTTCTGGGGATAAGAAGTGGGGCCCTTCTCTGTCCCAGAGGGGCTCAGCAAGGTAGCTGTGAAGGCTGACCAGTGTCATCAGCACCCTAGAGGGTTTTGAGACCATTCAAGCAATCCCTTCTCTCATTTTATAGATGAGGAAACTGAGGCCTTGACAGGGAGCTGGCCACGTTAGGTGATAGAATGAGAAAAGCCAGTGATCAAATTGGGGGAGAAACTGTGTTTGCTGACTCCTTGCTCCAAATTTTCAGTGTGTCCCCACCAAGTGCTCCCAACCTCCTGCCCCTGCCTCCAGCCCCACCAAGATGTTTCTCCCCAGAAGCCCTCTGTGCCCACAAATTTTCTGAAATCCCATAGATCTCCACAGATCTCAGCCCGCATCCCCACATTTGCAGTGACTAATTTACACGAACACGCTATGGAGATGGGAAGATTTCAAATTATGTCAGGAAGTGAAAGGTGAGGGGTGGAATGAAGGAGGTCTAGAGGGTCCTTAAAGAAAACCCAAAACTAAGGGAGGAAGGCATTTCCAACAGTGGAATTTAACTGTAACCGCAGAGGGCAACACACATGGCGGGGCCTTAAGAGAACCAATCAAGAATTCTCCAAGGGATTCTTGGATAAGTCAGTAATAGTCCTCAGCTCCTCTTCAGAAAGGGGTTAAGCGGCTGGGTCTCAGGGTCTTTGTTCCAGAAGACCCTGAAGGAAGCTCTTGCCCCTGGCAGGAACTGTGATTCTAGAAGCCTAGTGGATTTGACTGTAATGAGCAGGCTAGATTTAAGGCTCAGATTTAAAATGATATTTACCTTCTCCTGGGGTTCTACTCTCAAATGCCCCCTACTCTGTTGAGGCAACACCTCTGGGCTCTTGAAGAAGAGAAACAGGCTTTGTTCCAGAGTCCCAGGCAGGGAATCAGAGCTGGGGCTCAGTCCTATCCACTCTGTCACTGTTTGTGGCACCCAGACAGGACGCTGCTTGACTCTGGCCTTGACATGTCTTTCTACAGAGAAGGGAGTAGGAGGAGATGTACTTCTTCTCCAGCCTGCTCTGATTTTGGTATCCCTGGAAATTTCCATTGCTTTAATAATAGTGGTGTGTGCTATCCCCTCTCATACTTAGGGGGCCAGGACATCTTCATGACAGAGGAGCAAAAGAAGTACTATAATGCCATGAAGAAGCTGGGCTCCAAGAAGCCCCAGAAGCCCATCCCTCGGCCCCTGGTAAGCCCCAGAGCTTCCATCCAGAAGAGTATGTCTGGAAATCCAGGTGACAGCCTGTGCCTGTACCTGTGCCTGTGCCTGTGCTGCGTAGGGGTTGACCAGTGCTCTCTGTGAAGCAGTAAATCTGGGTTGTATTTGGGGACAAGGTAACGAGAGTTCCAAGACCCAAGGAATGAGGAGACTGAAAGAAGCAACTGTGGTATTCTGGAGTGAATATATCTCCTACAGTTACTCCAAATTGACCTGTTTAAGGAAGTACTGAGTTCCTCAACCAATTTAGGGTTCAATCACAAGATTGGGAACAGGTTAGGCTAAACGATAGTAGAGGTGGTTAGAGCCCTGAGATGAAGGGTTTGTGTGGCTGTGCATCATGATCTAGCCTCCATACATAAATCTCCAGCCTCACCCTACATTCCACCCCACCCCTATAGTAGACAGAGAGGAAATGGCCAAAACCCAACCCCCCAGGATCCTGGCCCCAGTGATGGTCATGGTCAAGTGGCACAATAGGAATAAAAAGTTGTGTTTAGACTAACCAAAACTTAGAGCCATACTCCACTTTTATCCTTTATTCACAAAGACCCTAAGAGACATGCCATTTTATTTCTCCATTAAATGCAACACCCAAACCATACATGTTATCACCTAAGTTCTTCTCAGTCCTCCACCAGAAGATGGAAAATGTCAAACCTCTAGTTGGCCTCTGTTGAGACTGGATGAACAGGTTTGGGAGTGGGAGTATTGCTATGCTGGAAATGTACAACTGAACTTCTTCCAAGAATTTCTGAGCCATCCACTCCAGTGAATGGAATTGGCATCTTGTCCCTTTACATAACCTTTCTGTGGTTAAGATGTGGTATTTGTGAAGAAAACTACAGGTGCTGCATAGGGCACAGTGCCATTAGCCTTTCCCCCCACCAGGGCAAAACCTAAGAACCTGCAACAAAGGAGTGGACCTTTCCCTAGAATTAGAGAGACATACATTCTGTTGGCCATGGCATTAGGATTTCTAAATCAAGGCATGGGGTTTGCATAAGTGACTAAAAACTTCATGAGCACACAGCCTTGAAAACATTTACAGGAGGAAAAAAAATGCTATGGTTTTCGGATGTATTTTACTTGGAAACAGTGGTCACAAATGTATCACTATGCTCAATTCTAACAAGAAGTGTTATAATGGAGGTGTCTGGGTGGCTGAGTTGGTTGAACATCTGACTTTTGATTTTGGCTCAGGTCATGATCCCAGGGTTGTGGAATTGAGCCCCATGTCAGGCTTGACACTGAGCATAGAGCCTGCTTGAGATTCTCTCTCTCCTGCCCCTCTCCCCCACTCATGCTCTCTCTCAAATAAAATAAATAATAAAAAGAAGTGTTACAACGAGGGGTGATAGGATGTTCAGACCTCTGTAGAGGCAGAGATTTCCTTCCAAATCCCCATAAGGATCAAGATAACTGGGGTGGAATGAACCTAAGGGAAAGTCCTTAAGGCTCAGGGAGTATCCCTCTGTCGGCCAGGTTAATGGGCAGGAAGGGGCTCAGAATTAAAAGATGTAGGTAAATGACTGAGCCCAGCCAATCAGCATCAAGTCAGGGGAGAAGGATCCTGAGACTTACAGATAATAAAGCAGCTGAGTCCCTGCTGGCCATCACTGGTGGCTAGACCAATGCTGAGTCCACAATTGAACTAGACACTAAGGAGTCTGTGCTAGGGACATCCCTTGGCGAATCATGTTGGTACCTTGCCCTATACACTGCTCAATCTCTCCATAACATCTCAGCTTCTCCCCTTTTATCAACCAACCCCACAGGCCACCATACCTTCCTCCTGTCAAGGAGGACAATTTCCCTGAGATAGGATTAACTGAATTTCAGAAAAGGGCCCTGGAGAGGACACTATCTTAATACAAAAGCAGGAACCTAATGTTGAAATTCCAGGCACTACAATAAGAGTGGAAGACAATGGTTGGGCAGGAAGAGTTACAATGAAATCACCATTTCTCCCGCTTAAGCCATAACCAAGACCCTCCAAGGTTGGCACTCAGGGAAGCCCTCACATGGATAAGGAAAGTGAGACATCACAGCCCAGCTGTATTTCTGAGATTCATCATCCCTTTGGATGGGAAGGGGGTGTATTACTAATTAACTATCAACACTGTCCTACCTTTAGTGGAAGAACACGGCTCTCTCCTTAATACTCTGTTCCAAGCACAGCCAACATAATTTTCCCTTTGTTCCCCTTATCGTAGCTGAGGCAAGACCTGAACATTTAATTAAGACTTTGAAGTCTTAGAGGTCCCAAAGGGGAAACTAGCAGAGCAGGGGCCCAAGCAACAACTGCATATGGCTGCTCTCCAGGGCCCAAAGCCTTCCCCTGCCCTCTCTCCTGGCTGGCATCCATATGGCAGGCAACATCTTGGTATTCACCACCAAGTGGGACAAGCCTGATCATCTGCCCTCCTCAAAGGCCAGACCCAAGCCAAAAGAGAAATTCCCACTCCCACCTAAGACTCACCTTCCCAGATCCAGCTCTCTTTTCACTAGACTATTAGCACTGGAATGCTCACCTTCTTCCCTTAGTAGTCCCAATATGTTGACTGGTCAGGTAAAAGCTGAGCATTGACACAGTAGTTCTGCCCCATAGGTGCATGGGTGCCATTTCACAGCAGGGTCAACCTGGGACACGCACGCGTGTGCATGCGCGCGTGCGCGCACACACACACGCACACACACACACACACACCTCCACACTACTGGCAAAGCTCAAGTTCTAAATTTTATGCTTCATCCATAGCAAAGACTAAGACTTCCACAAGACTGGGAAATCTCATTCTGTAACATCCCCTGCTATAGAAATTACTAAAAGCAGGTTTCACATACTCCCCTTTATAGGAAAATAATAGGCTCTAGAATATCACATCATCAGTCACCCACTTCATCATCTCTGAGAGCACTGAGGGTTGCAGAGAAGTGATCCCTGCCCACAGGCTAAGCCAAGAGCAGCAAGCCACTCCATTCTCCAGCATACAAATATCTGGGGCGAACTCAATGCCCACATCTCAGTAATGCTGTCACCTGCTCTGTTCAATTACAAGTTGTGTGGTCATAATTAGGCCTTTATTTTTCTTGCCATTTTCAGTGATGAAATGGAAGTTATTCGTGGCTCTGCAATCCCCCTCCCACTCCAGAAGAGACACGGACCAGCAGTTATGCCAAGATCCAGGCCCATTTGGGTCTGATCCTTTACTCCAACCCCACAGAGTAGCAATCCCTCCCCACCAGGAAGCAGAAAACAAGATCCAGCCTCTGTCACAGCCCTTCTCCTCTCTGTCTGCTTTGCAGCTTCTGTGAGCTCCCTGGTGAGACTCATGACAGGGTCCTCTCTGCCTCCACTCATGCAGAGCCCCAAACATAGTACACATTCAGTAAGTGCCTATTATACACAATAGATTGGCCTTCTAATTTTATTTGAGGTATGGGTAATTCAGAGCTGTCCGTTCTGTCATCCATTCATTCATCTATTTATTGAGGATCTATTTCATGTCAGGTACTTACTAATTCACAGGCTGGAGAGATTGCTAAGAGAGAAAGAATAGGGTGAAGAGTCCTGCCTAGACTGAGCCTTGAGGTGCTCTAACATCTATGGGTTGCATAAAGAAGACTCAAAACAGAGCGGCCAGAAAGGCAAGAAAAGAACCAGGAAAGTAAGGCATGATGGAAACCAAGAAAGGATAGTTTCAGCGTGGCATGTGTGGCAAGCAATGCTGAACAGGTGTCCATGGACTTACATTATGGAGGTCATCGGTGATCTGAATGAGAACCATCTCAGTGGCGGGATGGGGACAAAAGTTATGTTGGAGTGAGTGGGAAACAGTGATTGCACAACATGCCTTTAAGAATTTACTGTAAGAGTGGAGGGGAGGAGTAGGGTGGTAGGTTGTAAGGTTCAGGAAGATTTTTCTTTAAGCTAGGAACAGCTGGGTTATTAGAGATTTAGCTAAGGAACCAAGAGGTAGTAGCCAAGAGAGGCCATATCTGGCCAAAAGCCTCACTCCTCAGTAATGAAGCCAAAGGACCAGGAGGTTGGCAAGTGTCAGCAGTGAAGAAGAGGTAAAGGTGGGCTACATAAATGACACAAGCTTCAGGGGAGGAAGGGTTTTGCAAGCTGCAGGAGGAGCAAAGTTCCGAAAGATACAATGGGAAAAGAGAAGGACCCCAAGCCTGTCCCTTTGACCTGGGGTACCTGGGGTGGGGGAGAATAGCAGCCACTGAGTTTGCAGTTCTTTGTTTGTTTTTGTGAGAGAGAGAGCGAGAGAGAGAGTGCCGCATGAGCAAGGGAGGGGCAGAGAGAGAGGGAGGGAGAGAGAATCCCAAGCAAGCTCTGCACTAATAGTGTGGAACACAATGTAGTGCTTGACCCCACAAACCCTGAGATCATGACCTGAGCTGAAATCAAGAGTTGGACGCTCGATTGATTGTGCCACCTAGGGGCTCTGAGTTTGCAGTTCTTGAACTCGTGCTATGCAGGCACTGTGGGAACACAATGTTAAATGAGACATGGCCCCTTCCTCAAAGAGTTCACTGTCTAGCAGAGAAGAGAAGCACACATGAAATGCTAGAACTCAAGACTGACTACAAAGGCTGTGGGAGGAAAGAGGAAATGAGCAATGTGGTATGATGTGATTAGGGAGATCTCCCTGGAGGAAGTGGGGCTTAAGAAAAATGGATCACTCCAGACTATTTGGATTTAGACAGCCAAGAGAAGGGATGGGAAAGACTTTGCAAATGGAGCACCAGCAAGGACAAAGTGCCTGATGACTTCAAAGGGGTGAGAAAGATAACAAGGACTTGAATCGAGGCATTGAGGTAGAATCAACTAAGGATAAGATTCTGGAAGGAGTAAGGACAGGACTTGGCTTCTCTCTGGATGTGGAGTGTGAGCAAGACAAGAGAGACAGGCTTTAGAAAGCCATCTGTGGAGAGCACAGCCTCTCTAGATGCGTTGTGTATGTTGGCCAGTAAGGCCCTGATATACCATCTCTTGTTTTCTCAGAACAAGTACCAGGGCTTTGTCTTTGACGTTGTGACCAGACAAGCTTTTGACATCATCATCATGGTCCTCATCTGCCTCAATATGATCACCATGATGGTGGAGACTGATGACCAGAGTGAAGAAAAGACAAAAATCCTCAACAAAGTCAACCAGTTCTTTGTGGCTGTCTTCACGGGAGAGTGTGTCATGAAGGTGTTCGCCTTACGGCATTACTACTTCACCAATGGCTGGAATGTCTTTGACTTCATTGTTGTGGTCCTCTCCATTGGGAGTAAGTGGGCTCACAGCTGGCAGGGAAGCCCAGCCTCTGCTTGGGGTTGTTTGGGTTGTTGTTTTCAAAACCAAGAGGGCAACCAACAAATTTGTCCAATACCTATTACATATTAGAGGAGCCCAGTATTTGCTGCTTTCCAAGAGCAGCAGGTTTAAAATGCCTCTGGGCCTCTCGGTGAAATGGAGAGTTTCCATCGGCCTTCTCCATGCAGTCATGAAGGGTTTTTAGGCACCTACTGTGTGCATAGCCCATTGGCTGAGCTTTGGGGGCTGTTAGGGATAATCACTCCTCCAGAGAAAATAAGATGATGGAGTTTCCTTTATCTTGATGGCCTTCAAAGTGAAGAATGGGTGGTGTGATGTGAGGTGAGTCATAAAATACTTTCTGGAAAAGGAGGTGGTTGCCAGAAGAGTGGGAAATACTAAGAGTGTTCAAAGGAGATTTTTTTTTTTTAAGTTATATGAGACCTTTATTTCAAAATGAAATTTCTTTTTTTTTTTTATTTTTTATTTTTTTATTATTTTTTTTTCAACGTTTTTTATTTTTGGGACAGAGAGAGACAGAGCATGAACGGGGGAGGGGCAGAGAGAGAGGGAGACACAGAATCGGAAACAGGCTCCAGGCTCCGAGCCATCAGCCCAGAGCCTGACGCGGGGCTCGAACTCACGGACGGCGAGATCGTGACCTGGCTGAAGTCGGACGCTTAACCGACTGCGCCACCCAGGCGCCCCAACAAAATGAAATTTCTTATAAAACAGTGATTGTCCAGGGACATCTGGTGGCTCAGTCGGTTGAGCATCTGACTTTGGCTCAGGTCGTGATCTCACAGTTCGTGAGTTCGAGCCCCGCATCGGGCTCTGTGCTGATGGCTCAGAGCCTGGAGCCTGCTTCGGATTCTGTGTCTCCCTCTCTCTCAGCCCTTCCCCCACTTGTGCTCTGTCTCTCTCTGTCTCTCAAAAATAAATAAATGTAAAAAAAAAATTTTTTTAAACAATGATTGTCCAACCCTAATAATTTAAAAATCAGGAAACATTTATTCAGTGCTACTCTATAGTGTAGAAACTGCCTGTACAAAGGAGATTCTTAAGTCAAGGATCTAGAATTAAATATCTATAAAACTGTCCACTTAGGGAATGTGAGTGATAGAAAAATCAAAGGGTCAATGCCAAGAGATCAATGCTCTTAGGGCCTAGTGTGGGTGTTGAATGATAGGCCCAGTTTTGGAGGACCAATGAGTGTTCAGAGAAAATTAATAAAGTCAGAAGCTAAAGTGGGGAATGGAGCCACCATAGCTGGGTACTTGCTGACATCTGAGGACTGGGATGCATTCCTTGGATCTTCACAATAGCTCTCTGGAGTGTTCTTATCCTCATCTTGGAATTTAAAATTGAGCCTCACAGATTAAGAAAGTGATACAAGGTCACAGTTTGTAAAGGGCAGAGCTGAATTTAGTCCAGGCTAATGTTCTTCTTCTTCTTTTTTTTTTTTTTAATGTTTACTTATTTTTGAGAGACAGAGCACAAGTGGGGGAGGGGCAGAGAGAGAAGGAGACACAGAATCTGAAGCAGGATCCAGGCTCTGAGCTGTCAGCACAGAGCCAAAGGAACCTACGAACTGCGAGATCATGACCTGAGTCGAAGTCAGTCACTTAACCGACTGAGCCACCCAAGCGCCCCAGACCAGGCTAATGTTCTTCTAATGAACTAGCTGCTTTCCAACAATAACCGAGAGAGTGTTCCTGGCCTTCTTGTGGTTTAGGCAAAGTTTGGCTCTACAAAGGCCAAATCCCACGCACCAGCTTTACTTTGCATTATAAATATATCCTGACCTGTTATATCATAACTTGCTTACTTTTCATGTCAGGGCATAGCTGTGGATTTCATTTTCCATTGATTTACCATCAAAAGCTAACAGCATCTAAATACAACTTGGCAGCATTTAATCAATCTCCCCACCCAGGTGCTGAAACACAGCCTTGGGTTGTGTTTATTTGTTGGTGAGTTTACGTTTATTTTTGTGTTTCGCTTTGTTTTCCTGCTGCTGGTGGTTTTTGTGGGAGGTTTGTTTTGTTTGTTTGCTTTCCCAAAGTGGGAGATTTTAAAGGCCATTTTGATTTTATAATAGAGAAAAGAGCTTGCTTATGTGGGCTCCCATATCAATTCTATAGAAATAAATATACTCAAAGTACTCCAATCTATGATGGGGACACCTTAACTGCTAGTTCCTATGACCCACACAGCAACACCATCCACTGGTTAGAAATAAGTCATAGAGGCAGCTAGAAAACTAGTGAAAGAACCCACCTCTTCACCCCCCTGCCCTCCCTCTCTCCCTTTCTTCCTTCCCACCAGCAAGACATGTATTGAGTACCTAATTGCTATAAGTATGAAGACTCATTATCCCTTGAAGTACATGTAAACTGGTTGGCTGGCAGAATCTTAGTAGATTATATAGAAACATAATGTACCCCACACTGTAGAAAAATATCCCAGTTAAATTGACTTTAAGAGAGGAGCTTTCATAAAGATTTTATAATATAATATTATAATTGCTTCTTGAATCTCTTCCCATTTCCTTCCTCCTTCCAACACAATACTGTGACCACCCATATTCATATGAAAAAAGGCAAGTAGGAGACGAAGGTCAAGGGAACCCTGGCAAAGAGAGAGAGAGCTTGCCACCACACTCCTCACCATTTGTCCTAAGAGGTTTCAAATCCTGTCTGACCTAAAGGCCTCGCCTAATCTTTGGTGGGCCCTGTGTCCCACAAATCTTCAAATTAGATATCATATAGGGAGACATATACATTCTTCATCTTTCCAACTTTGTTCATAGTTGGGGGTGGGAGGGCTGTAACTGACCCTAAACAAGCCTATCTGCAGGCCCTAACATACAGTTCAAACGCAGCTGGAAATGAAAGAAACAAATACAAGCCATTATGTAGACAGCTGGCCATTCAAAGCCATTCTGCTTTAGCTGTCAGCAAGTTGCCCAACTCCTCAGGCCCCCCTTGTAATTAACACCAGGCTCTGTACAATTATCCACAGGACCATGTGCCAGGAACTAAGTCAATCTTCCCAGTAGGAGATGGGGAAATGAATCACAAGGGACCCTGACCTTCACAGAGCACAGGACAAGGGTAGAGGAAAAGGCATGTCCCAAGGCTGAATTCTCAAGGAAGAGTAGGACCTGTGTCATAGACAGAAATGGACAAGGACTGTGTGTATGTGGAATATGGTGCCATCACTTCCAGCTAGGCTGCAGAAGGTAGGGCTTTGACCATGGAGGTTGACTAAGAGGAAGACATTCCAGATGGAAGGAAAGAAAGATAAGAACATGGTGGGAAGGATGGGACTTACTTCAGAGACAAACGATTTATGCAGTGAGCATGTACGGAGCCCCTACATTATTCCAATCACCATGCAATGCTCAGAGGGCCCAGAGTACTTGATTACAGATCCTCACATGGAGGTCCACACAGAGCAGAGACGGGAGAGTGTGACTGCGGCCAGCTTTGTCAAGGCTCATGCTTGTAAGTACTAATTAGATCATTTTCCTCTCTTCTAAAGGCCTGGTGTTTTCTGCGATTCTGACGTCACTCGAAAATTACTTCTCCCCAACGCTATTCCGAGTCATCCGCCTGGCCCGAATCGGCCGCATCCTCAGGCTGATCCGAGCGGCCAAGGGGATCCGCACGCTGCTCTTTGCCCTCATGATGTCCCTGCCTGCCCTCTTCAACATAGGGCTGCTGCTCTTCCTCGTCATGTTCATCTACTCCATCTTCGGCATGGCCAGCTTCCCCCATGTAAGGTGGGAGGCCGGCATCGACGACATGTTCAACTTCCAGACCTTCGCCAACAGCATGCTGTGCCTCTTCCAGATCACCACGTCGGCCGGCTGGGACGGCCTCCTCAGCCCCATCCTCAACACGGGGCCCCCCTACTGCGACCCCAATCTGCCCAACAGCAACGGCTCCCGGGGGAACTGTGGGAGCCCGGCCGTGGGCATCCTCTTCTTCACCACCTACATCATCATCTCCTTTCTCATTGTGGTCAACATGTACATCGCAGTGATTCTGGAGAACTTCAATGTGGCCACACAGGAGAGCAGTGAACCTCTGAGTGAGGATGACTTTGACATGTTTTATGAGACCTGGGAGAAGTTTGACCCGGAAGCCACTCAGTTTATTACCTTTTCTGCCCTCTCGGACTTTGCAGACACCCTCTCTGGCCCCCTGCGAATCCCAAAACCCAATCAGAATATATTAATCCAGATGGACCTGCCCTTGGTCCCTGGAGATAAGATCCACTGTTTGGACATTCTTTTTGCCTTCACTAAGAATGTTCTGGGAGAATCTGGGGAGTTGGATTCTCTGAAGGCAAACATTGAAGAGAAGTTTATGGCAACTAATGTTTCAAAAGCATCTTATGAACCAATAGCAACCACCCTCCGGTGGAAGCAAGAAGACATTTCGGCTACTGTCATTCAAAAGGCCTATCGGAGCTATGTGCTGCACCGCTCCAAGACAATCTCCAGCCCTCCAGGTGTGCCCAGGGCTGAGGAGGAGGCTGTGTCACCCCCAGATGAAGCCTTTGCTGGATTCATGGCAAATGAAAACTGTGCCCTCCCAGACAAATCTGAAAGTGTGTCTGCTGTATCTTTCCCACCATCCTATGACAGTGTCACTAGAGGCCTTAGTGATCAAGTCAACCTGAGCACATCCAGCTCAATGCAGAATGAAGATGAAGCTACCAGTAAGAAAGCAACTGCCCCTGGGCCCTAGTGAGGACACTCTAGCATGGACATAACCAGTTCTGATGTGACCTTCTGCTCTGTGATAACTCTTTCCCACTACAGGTGGCACCCAGCTACCCCCTCATCGATGCATGCCACCGGTCAGTGTCAGAACCGGGAAGAGAACGCAATTGGCACCCACCTTTGCAGAAACCGTCATATGCCCACAGGAGTCAGAAGCCTAGAGCATCTCCACTGTGACTACCCTTTTGAATTTCAATGTCAGATGATGTATTCTCTTACTTTCCAGAAAATGCCCCTGGTCCTCTTATTTTCATTGTGACCAGAGCTTACATCTACTGTGACAAACTTCTCAGGACCAGAACTTCCAAAGATCTATGGCAAGGATGTTGCTGAAGGTCCAAGGTAGTCCTCTGTGAAACACCACATAGGGATTGGCAATCTTATTTAGGATTCTGCATGACTGCATGTTGAGAGTTGCCAGACAATTGTTCCTGCCCAGGGTAACATCTGTGGTCTATGTCACGAAAGGCCTTTGAGATATCCATTAAAATTAATATTTTTAAAGGTATATCAAGGCCAATGTTATATCTTAAAGCATCATTTTAAAAAATTGTATGATACTGACATTTGTCATAAATCACTTCTTCACTTTCAGGTTTCCTGATATTATTTTGCAGTTTGAGCTTGAGTCTGGATGGGGCAGGAAGTAGCACTGTCCTGAAAGTTTGTTCTAATCCTAAGTACTCCACCAACTGCCATGCCACCTGCACCACACCCTTTCCCCTCTGAACCTCAGTTTCCCCTCTTGTAATATTGGTGGGAGGCAGGAGACAAAATGGACACTCTCTATAGCCCTTGCATTTCCTGTTATAGAACTCAGTCGCGCTCTGTTCCAATTTAGACGAGGAAAACACTCTCTCCTGAAGCTGCCAATGGTCAGACTTTCCTGCTGTGTGGCTAAAGAGGCAGCTTTTGGATACATTCCAGAACCAGTTTCACATCTCATAAGCAGACCTTAAGAAGGAAAGTTTTCACATTTCCCTTGGGCCAAGTTTCCATTATTAGTATAATCAAAAGAAAAGGGACATTTTGAAAAAGATGAACTGAGAGATAAAAGGTATGGTCAATATTTTCTTAAATTCATCCTACAAACGTGATTAAGTATTCTATGACAGGCATGCTCTAAATACAAGCGATAATGGGAACTAAGCCCCAAACAATTCATTGGACTTAAGCAGTGGGTGAAGAAAGGGTTGTCAGAAGATAATATTCAGCCCAAAGAATGTGGCGGGTCTTAAGATGAAGGAGAGCAAAGAGTTCATGTGACAACATAGGGTATAAAGGATCTTAATGACAGCCATGATCTTCTATTAGCCCTTGGGACATTTCCTGCCACAATAACAAGGAACAGGTAAATTTGCTGATATATATATTTAATCACATCTTAAGACTTCCCATTTATACAATTACAAAGCCTAGAGACTAGTCTGCCATACATGCCTCATGGATACAGATTTTCTGAAACCTTGATCTCCTTTCTCTGTCACTGTTGGCCCATCAGAGGCCAAAGTGGCTTTCAAGATGCTTGTTGGGGGTTTGTCAGCACCCACAGATGGAGGTTAATATGGTGATGATGGAATAACTGAGGGCATGGGCTATCCCAGGACAAATCAGATGTTCTCTGGATGCGTGATTGGTATCTTAAGGATGAGTTCAACAAAATGGCTGTTCCTCCCTGGTTTCTCTGAACCAGGGAGCACAGATGTTGATGGTGCCACTTCTCCAACATCTAAATCCCATGAATTTAATTAAATACCATCTAAGACAGCTGGATGGACAGAGAACTTGGGGAATGGCTTGTTTTTATATGTTATGTGGAAGAATGAAATGTACCCAATCATCAGACTAGTTTTATTAAGTAGATGATATTATTCTCAAAGATATTCCTGATCCATTTTTTGCCCCAGGTTGTGACTTGAGTTGTTCCCCCCGACCCCTGAAAAAGATATGTTGAAGTTCTAAGCCATGGTACCTGCAAATGTGACCTTATTTGGAAATAGAGTCTTTGTAGATGCAGTAATAGTGGATTTAAGTGGGCCCTAATCCAGTGATGAATATCTCTAAAACATGAGGGAAATTTGAACATAGACACACAGAGAAGAGAATGCCATGTGAAAACACACACACACACACACACACACACACACACACACAGAAGCTTTGTGAAGACAGAGGCAGAAATTAGAGTGATGTGGCTGCAAGCCAAGGAATGCCAAGTATTGCTGGAAACCACCAAAAACTAGAAAAGGACAAAGAAGGATTCTTCTCTAGAACCTTCAGAGACAGCATAGACCTGTCAATATTCTGGCCTCCAGAACTGGGAGAGAATACGTGCCTGTTATTTTAAGCCACCTAGTTTGTGGTACTTTGTTACAGCAGCCCTAGCAAACTAACACACCCCACCTTTTTTCTATACAGATGCATTTCCCAAATTATTATGGGAACCACTGGAAAAGTAATTCAATAGACACAGCTTGCATTGCACAGAGTTTTCAGAAATCTATTCACTAAAAACAGAAGCTTACTGATTAGAACCGTATCTCGCCAGGAGTGGCCGCACGGCTCCCCAGGTTCCCGGGCCGGCGGCTATTTAAGCGCGGCCCACCGTGTCAGCTGCGTGGCAGCCTGGAGGCTCGGCACCCGGGAGTCATGCTCGCTTTGCGGAGGCGCTAGCTGGCCAGGGACCTGAGTCTAGAAGCAAGACTTCTTCCATCTACTGCTTGTCAAATGGTAGACTGGACATTCGGAAAGCCTGTAATGGGGGGTTTGCTTTTTAGACCTTGGGAGAAAGAAATAATACCTTGCAGAAAAGTACAATATTAGGCTCCAAAGATGGCCAACGAACCCTTTTACCCAGATTATTTTAAGCTGAACTGGAGGGGACGTGGGGAGGCTTCAGGAAGAGGTCTTACCTACTGTCTTCAGGGACAGATAGGTATCTGTAGCAGGTTATGTTCATCTGAGACTTCGGGGATTGCCTGGTGTCACTAAGCATCTGCTGGTGCTGGAGGTGGCTGTCTGCCTTCTTGCCGTGTCTAACGAAGTAGAAACGAGCACAACTAATGGTCAGCCTGACCAACAGGCTGCACCAAAAGCACCATCGAAGAAGGAAAAAAAAGGCTCTGAAAAGACAGATGAGTATCCTTTGGCCAGATTCAAAGGTGATGGTGTAAAATACAAGGCCAGGCTGATTGGCATTGATGATGTGCCCGATGCAAGAGGGGATAAAATGAGCTAAGATTCCATGATGAAACTAAAGGGAATGGCGGCAGCTGGTTGGTCTCAAGGACAACACAAACAAAGGATCTGGGTCAACATTTTCCTTTCTGGGATAAAAATAATTGATGAGAACAACTGGCGTGATAGAGCATGAACGCCCAGTAAATAAAATTTCTTTCATTGCCCGTGATGTGACAGACAACCAGGCGTTTGGTTACGTGTGTGGAGGAGAAGGCCAGCATCAGTTTTTTTGTCATAAAAACAGGACAACAGGCTGAGCCATTAGTTGTTGATCTTAAAGACCTCTTTCAAGTTATCTACAATGTAAAGAAAAAGGAAGAAGAAAAGAAAAAGATGGAAGAAGCCAACAAGGCACTAGAGAACAGGAGTGAGACCCTACTGACCCTTGATGACCAAGCTAACAAACTAAAATTGGGTGTTGACCAGATGGATTTGTTTGGGGACATGTCTACACCTCCTGACCTAAATAGTCCAGCAGAAAACAAAAATACCCTGTTAGTGGATCTAAACTCTGAAATCGACACCAAGGAGAATTCTTTAAGAGAAAATCCATTCTTAACAAATGGCATTACCTCCTGCTCTCTTCCTCGACCAAAGCCTCAGGCAGCTTTCTTGCCTGAAAATGCCTTTTCTGCCAATCTCAACTTCTTTCCCACCCCTAATCCTGATCCTTTCCATGACGATCCTTTTGCACAGCCAGACCAATCCTTTTGCACAGCCAGACCAATCGACACCCTCTTCGTTTGATTCTCTCAAATCTTCAGATCAGAAGAAAGAGAATTTGAGTAGTTTGTCTACTCCACTGAGTAACAGGCCCCTGAATGGGGATGTTAACTACTTTGGTCAGCAGTTTGACCAAATCTCTAACCTGACTGGCAAACAGGAAGCTCAGGCAGGCCTGTGGCCCTTTTCAAGTACACAAACACAGCCAGCAGTGAGAACTCAAAATGGGGTATCTGAAAGAGAACAGAACGGCTTCCATGGCAAATCCTCCCCGAAGCCTTTTGTGGGAAGCCCTCCCAAAGGACTGTCCATACCGAATGGCGTAAACAGGACTTGGAAAGCTCTGTCCAGTCCTCACCACATGACCCTATAGCCATTATCCCGCTTCCACAAAGTACCAAACCAGGACGAGGCAGAAGGACTGCTAGGTCTCCAGCAAAAGACTTGCCTGCATCAGACATCTTTACCCCTCCCATCTCAGAACTTCCCAGCCAGACATCACCTACAGGACAATCTGCAACCCTACAGACCAACCCTCTGGATCTCTTTAAAACAAATGCTTCTACCCCAGTGGGACCCCTTGCGGGTTTAGGTGGTATACCAGGTAGCCCCCCCCCCCCCCCCCCCGCCCCAGGCAGGACCATGGAATCCAACATCTTTAGTCTTCAATCAGTCCGTGTCAGTGGTACCGGGAGCCACGATGAGTGGTCAGCCTTCAGGATTGTCAGCCAGTTGTTTTTACCAAAAGCCCAGGTGTTCCAAGTTGGAAGTAGCCTTCATCTTAGCAGCTTTAACTCCAACTCCAGGCCCTGTTGTTTGGGGCCCATCAGCCTCTGTGGCACCCAATACTTGGTCATCAACAAGCCCTTTGGGGAACCCTTTCCAGAGCAATATTTTTCTGACTTCTACTATGTCTGCCCAGTCCCCTCCTATGCTCTCCTCTGTCCTGGTCACTCCTCCTCAACCACCTCCCAGAACTGGCCCTCCAAAGGACACCTCCAGTGATGCCCTCACTGCCTTGGACCCACTTGGGGATAAAGAAGTCAAAGAAGCGAAAGAAATGTTTAAGGACTTTCAACTTCGGCAGCCACCTGCTGTGCCTGCAAGGAAGGGAGACCAGACTTCCTCCGGGACCTCAAGTGCCTTCTCCAGTTATTTTAAGAGCAAAGTTGGCATTCCGCAGGAGAATGCAGACCATGATGACTTTGATGCTAATCAACTGTTGAAAAAGACCAATGAACCACCAAAGCCAGTTCCCAGACGGGATTCCCTGCCAGTTACCAAATCTGCTGACAATGCATTTGAGAACCCTTTCTCTAAAGATTCTTTCAGTTCATCGCAAACCTCTATGGCTTCTCAACCCACATCTCCTGATGTATATAGGGATCCTTTTGGAAACCTTTTGCCTAACTTCTGAACTTGATATGCTGACTCTCCAGAGGAACAAAAATTTTGGCCTTTTTGCTAATATCCAAACACCTTAACCTCTGTTCTTGTTCCAGCTTTGACATATTAACTGTTGCTTTATTTCTTGCTATCTCTTCCACTTGTAAAATATCTTTCACTTTCTGTTTAGATTAAAGCTAAACTGAATCTATGGCTTTAAATAAATAAAGACTCTAAATTCTCTTTGAAAAAAAACCCACAAGCTTAGTCCTTGAAAATTTCACTAGATCTACTTGAAAGTTCAGCCGGTGGTCCAATTACAAGGTTAAGCGAATCTTAGAGGTCCAGGGCAGATGGAAAATCAGAGCTGAAGGGAAACAAGAAACAGAACAGCAGTGTTGACTGTATAAATATCTGAAACCTTAAAATATGCCTCCACTATAAACACTACCTTGACTTTTTAATCCATTAAACTGTGTAACACAGAGACATACGTAGCCAAGAACATTCAAGAACATCCAGCCAACACAGATAAGAAGATGTAAGCAGAGCCTCGGTGTGCTAGAGCGTTTGCCTTAAGACAAAGGTGAAGTCACTTTCCCAAGCACTGGGGATGTAAAATTAGTAAGACACATCCTCAGCCTGGAGCTGAACACAGGCTGAGGTTTAATAAAAAATAAAAAATAAAAAATAAAAAATAAAAAATAAAGCAGTCCCAAGATTTCCAACAGTGACAGGCTAGTAAAAGTTTGTATTATTATTAAACTTTGCTAAGTTAAGAATTCATGAATTAATTACTAGGATTGCCACTAGCAGAATAGAAACAAAGTATATTCCAAATGAGGATGGGGCATATAAGCTAATAAATAATTAGACAATCAAAAAAGTAAGATAGGGAGGAAGATATGAGAAATATAGAACAAGAGGAACAAATAGAAAAGACAGAGTAATGTAGTATATTTGAAAACAAATATATCAACAGTTATATTAAATGTAAATGGACTATGTGCTCCAAAAAATCAGCAAAGATTGTAACACAGAATTTTTAAATGCCAATAAACAATGTTTATAGAAAGACAAAACTAAAGCCTAAGGTTATCAAAAAGATAAAAATAAAAAGAGGGAAAAGATATACCATGTAACTATTAATCAAGTAGCTGCAAAGTTCATGGTTTTTTCCAAGTATTTAGGGAACATTTACAGAAATAGTCATTATAACTAGACATAGGGGTACCTGGGTGGCTCAGTCAGTTAAGCACCCGACTTCAGCTCAGGTCATGATCTCACAGTTCGTGAGTTAGAGCCCCGCATAAGGCTCTGTGCTGACAGCTCAGAGCCTGGAGCCTGCTTTGGATTCTGTCTCTCTCTCTCTCTCTCTCTGCCTCTCCCCCACTCACGCTCTGTCTCTCTCTCCCTCAAAAATAAACATTTTTTAAAAATTAAAAAAATAACTACACACAGAATAATATTTTGAAAGTTTTCAAGACACTAGAAGTATATAATGTGTTTTCTGACCACACTTTGATTTAGCTGAGAATCAAAAACAAAAGGAAACAGACCAAAGCATATACGGATATTTAATATATGACAAAAATGGCATAACATAGCAGTGAGAAAAAGATGACCTTCCTACAAATGGCATTAGGACAATTGTATTTTCATGAGAAATGAAACAAAATTGGACCCCAACCTAAGACTGTATTTTTTTAATGTTTTTTTTTTTTTTTTTTTTTTGAGAGAGAGAGACAGAGTGCGAGCCAGGGAGGAGCAGAAAGAGGGAGACACAGAATCCAAAGCAGGCTCCAGGCTCTGAGCTGTCAGCACAAAGCCCGAAGGGGGCTTGAACTCACAAACAGCAAGATCATGACCTGAACCAAAGTCAGACATTCAACTGACTGAGCCACTCAGGTGCCCCTAAGACTGTATTTAAAAATCAATTTCAGGTATACCCAAATGTGAAAGGCAAATCTATAAAACTTTGAGAAGATAATGAAAATATCTACATGACCATGGAATAAAGAAAAGACTGATATGTTTGACTACATTAAAATTTAGGACATCAGGTCAATAGATATTAACAAAGTGAGAAGGCTGGGGCACCTGACTGGCTTAGTGGGAAGAACATACAACTCTTAATCTTAGGGTCAAGAGTTCAAGCCCCACATTGGGTGTAGAGATTACTTAAATAAATAAAAAACTTTTTTAAAAAGAGCAAAAAAGCAAAGTATAGAGTGGAAAAAATATTTAAAACACTTAGATCCAATAAAAATCTAATATTCAGAGGAGGCTTTCATTAATTTCTAAAAATCAATACAAAATAGACAACAACCATAGAAAACTGGCAAGAGACTTAAAAAGGTACTTCACGAAAAAAGAAATCTGAATAACTGAGAAACATTAAGGTGCACAACCTAATTAGTAATCAGGGAAATGCAAATTAAAACCATAGCAAAATACCATTTATCAGACCTGCCAAGCTTTTAGAGTCTAACAAATATCAAGTGTTGGCAAAGATGTCAAGAAATAAGAACTGCGTCTCTAGAAAGTAATTAAATTGACACAGCCATTCTGAAAAAGTTTAACTTTGTCAGAAGAGTTGAAGATATACCTATGACTCGGGTTTTCCACCCTAAAGTCTGAAACCTAGAGAAATCTATGCACACATACTCTAGGAGACAGGTACAAGCATTTGCAACTGGGTCTTTGGCAATGTTCTAATTCATCGCCTAGGTGGCTGTCTTTTGAGTGTCGCCCTTATAACTAAGTGTTAAGATAAACATACGTATCTAATGTTCTTTTCTGTGTGTATGTTATATCTCATAATTTAAAAAAAATTAATGACTTAGCTTAGATTCTCCTCCCTCTTCACAGAAGTAATTACTATCTGCTGCTCTGAATCGTGGCGTTTCTGTCTTGGACTTGGATTATCTGAGCTGAGTTATAAAAGAAGGAGTAGGAGTTCAATACAGACATACCTTGTTTTATTGTGTATTACTTTATGGCCCTGAACAAATACTGTTTTTTGCAAATTGAAGATCTGTGGCAATCCTGCATCAAGCAAATCTATTGGTGCCATTTTTCCAACAGCATTGTTATCATGTGTGTTATGGTGATCTGTGATCAGTGATCATCAATGCTACTATTGTAATTGTTTTGGGGTGCCACAAACTGTGCCCATATAAGACAGAAAACTTGATAAATGTGTTTTCTGACCACACCAACTGGCTACTCCCTCATCTCTCTCCCTCTCCCTGAGACACAACAATATTGAAATGAAGCCAATTAATAACACTTCAGTGGCATCTGAGTGTCCACGTGAAAGGAGGAGTCACACATCTCTCACCTTAAATCAAAAGCATGATTAAGCTTAGTGAGGAAGGCATGTTGAAAGTCCAGATGGGCTAAAAGCTAGGCCTCTTTCACCGAACAGTTAGCCAAGTTGTGACTGCAAAGGAAAAATTCTTAAAGGAAATTAAAAGTGCTATTTTGGTGAACACAGGAATGATAAGAGAGCAAAATAGCTTTGTTGCTGATATGGAGAAAGTTTTAGTGGTCTGGACAAAATATCAAAGCAGCCGCAACATTCCCTCCAGCCAAAGCCTCATCCAGAGCAAGGTCCTAACTCTCTTCAATTCTAGGAAGGCTGAGAGGTGAGGAAGTCGCAGAAAGAAAGTTTGAAGCCAGCAAGGGTTGGTTCATGAGGTTTAAGGACTGAAGCTACCTGCATAACATCAAAGTACAAAGTGAAGCAGCAAGTGCTGCCATAGAAGCCGCAACAAGGAATCCAGAAGATCGGGCTAAGATACTTAATGAAGGTGGCTACACTAAGTAACAGATTTTCAATGTAGGCAAAACAGCCTTCTCCCCGAAGAAGACGCCTTTTAGTACTTTCATGGCAAGAGAAGAGAAGTCAGTGCCTGGCTTCAAAGGACAGAGTGACTCTTATTAGAGGCTAATGCAGCTGGTGATATTAAGTTGAAACCAATGCTTATTTACCATCCAAAAATGCTAGGGCCCTTAAGAATGATGCTCAATCTACTCTGCCTGTGCTCTGTAAATGGAACGGGGTAGCTTGGGTGACAGCACATGTACTTACAACACGGTTTACTGAATATCTGAAGCCCACTGTTGAGACATACTGCCAAGAAAAAAAGATTCCTTTCAAAATATTACTGCTCCAATGACAATGCACCTAGTCACCCAAGAGCTCTGATGGACATGTACAAGGAGATTAATGTTGTCTTCATGCCTCCTAACACAATATCCATTCTTCAGCCCATGGGCCAAAGAGTGATTTCATCTTTCAAGCCTTATTATTTAAGAAATATATTTCAGTGTGCCTGGGTGGCTCAACTGGTTGAGCGTCCAACTTCAGCTCAGGTCATGATCTCACGGTTCACAAGTTCAAGCCCCACATCAGGTTTGCTGCTGTCAGCACAGAGACTGTTTCAGATCCTCTGTCCCCCTCCCTCAACGCCTCCCCCCACTCACTTAAAAAAGAAAAAAAAGGGGGCACCTGGGTGGCTCAGTCGGTTAAGCAGCCGACTTCGGCTCAGGTCATGATCTCGCGGTCCATGAGTTCGAGCCCCGCGTGGGGCTCTGTGCTGACAGCTCAGAGCCTGGAGCCTGTTTCAGATTCTGTGTCTCCCTCTCTCTGACCCTCCCCCGTTCATGCTCTGTCTCAAAAATAAATAAACATTAAAAAAAATTAAAAGAAAAAAAGAAATACATTTTGTAAGGCTATATAGCTGCCATAGACAGTGATTCCTGTGATGGATCTGGGCAAAGTAAATTTAAAACCTTCTGGAAAGGATTTACCACTCTAGATGTCATTAAGAACATTTGTGATTCATGGGAGGAGGTCAAAACATCAACATTAACAGGAATGTTGATTCCTGGAAGAAGTTGATTCCAACCCTCATGATTGACTTTGAGGAGGATGTACCAGCAGATGTGGTAGACATAGCAAGAGAACTAGATTTAGAAGTTGAGCCTGAAGACAGAGCGAAATTGCTGCAATTTCATGGTACAACTTGAATGAGTGAAGAGTTGCTTGTTATGGATGAGCAGCGAAAGTGGTTTCTTGAGATGGAATCTACTCCTGGTGAAGATGCTGTGAAGATTGTTGAAATGACAGCAAAGGATTTAGAATATTGCATTAACTTAGTTGACGAAGCAGCAGTAAGGTTCAAGAACACTGACTCCAATTTTGAAAGAAATTCCACTGTGGATAAAATGCTATCAAACGTATCGCATGCTGGGAATGCAAGCTGGTGCAGCCGCTCTGGAAAACAGTATGGAAGTTCCACGGAAAAACTAAAAATAGAACTACCCTGTGACCCAGCAATTGCACTACTAGGTATTTATCCACAGGATCCAGGTGTGCTGTTTTGAAGGGACACATGCACCCCCATGTTTATAGCAGCACTACCAACAATAGCCAAAGTATGGAAAGAGCCCCAATGTCCATTGATGGATGAATAGATAAAGAAAATGTGGTATATATATACAATGGAGTATTACTCGGCAGTCAGAAAGAATGAAATCTTGCCATTTGCAACTACGTGGATGGAACTGGAGGGTATTATGCTAAGTGAAATTAGTCAGTCAGAGAAAGACAAAAATCGTATGACTTCACTCATATGAGGACTTTCAGAGACAAAACAGATGAACACAAGGGAAGGGAAACAAAAATAATATAAAAACAGGAGGGGGACAAAACAGAAGAGACTCATAAATATGGAGAAGTGAGGGTTGCTGAAGGGTTTATGGGAGGGGGTATGGGCTAAATGGGTAAGGGATCTACTCCTGAAATCATTGTTGCACTATATGCTAACTAATTTGGATGTAAATTTTAAAAAAATAAAAAATAAAACGAGTTATAAAAAAAGTAAAGTAAAAAAGATTCTCAAAAAAAAGTTAAAATGCTTCAATGCGCAGCAAATAGATTTTATTAAAATAAATGAATAAAAAGCACAACACTCAGTAAAAACCAGAAGATATAAAGAAGTAAATGGAATTTTTAGAATTGAGAAATTTAATCTTCAAAATAAAAATCTCAGCCCATGGACTTGACAGCAAAATGGAGAACCAAGGGAGGAAAATCAGTAAACTTGAATAATAGTACAATAGAAATAGCCAATATGAACAATGAAGAAAAAGCAAACAAAAAAATTAAAAGAGACTCAAAAAAGACCACATATTCACAGACATAAAAATGAAGGGGTAGCACAAGAGATATTTTTGCGGTGTCAGTATAATTTTGTATTTCAGCTACACCTATGAATATGAATATGTATCTATAGTTATTCCAAAATAAAAGTTTTAGAAAGAGGAAAAAAAAAAGTATCGCATGCTACAGACCATTCATGAAAGAAAGTCAGTCCATGCAGCTAACTTCACTGTTGTCTTCTTTTAAGAAATCACTGGGGCGCTTGGGTGGCCCAGTTGGTTAAGTACCTGATTCTTGATTTCAGGTCAAGTCATGATCCCAGGATGGTGGGATTGAGCTCCACTCAGTGTGGAGCCTGCTTGGGATTCTCTCTCTTTCCCTCTATCCTCCATCCCTGTCCCCAACTCGTGCGCTCTCTCTCTCTCTCTCTCACTCCCTTTCTTTGAAAGAAAGAAAGAAAGAAAGAAAGAAAGAAAGAAAGAAAGAAAAAAATAAATCACCACAGTCACCATGGCCTTCAGCAACCACTACCCTGATCAGTCAGTGGCCATCAACATTGTGGCAAGGACCTCCATCAGCAAAAAGATGACTCACTGAAAGCTGGAATGATGGTAGGCACTTTTTAGCAATAAAGTATTTTTAATTAAGTTATGTACATTTTTAGACATAATCCTATTGCACACTTAATAGAGTACAATATAGTGTGAACATAAGTTTTATATGCACTGGGAAACCAAAAAATTAATTTGAATCACTTTATTACAATATTCACTTTATCATGATGTTCTAAAACCAAACCTGTAATGTCTCTGAGGTATGCCTGTAATGGGCAATAAAAAAGGAAATTCTAGAGAAAACGAATAGCAAATGCAAAAGACAAAGAAGATGTGCAAGAGTCCGAGCAAATGTAACCAAACTATTGTGAACCAAGCACAGCAGGAAATGGGGGAGTGATATGATCACAATGGGGACAAAATTTTGTAACTCTCTGAATTCTTTTGGATGGCACCATGGGTGATATTAAAACACTTAACATCCTGTCTGGCACAGGGCACCAACCAGGACTGACCATATTGCTAAAGCAGCTGGCCTTCTGGAGGCCCCCTGTTGTGCCAGGTCCTAAGGCTTCAGTTGTTGCATCAAGAAGTCTAGAGAGGGGTCCCAAAGGAAGGACCAGGGCAGCTGGGGAAGGGGTGGGGAGCACTTGAGGCAGCAGCTATTTACCAATCAGTACAGAAGTGTTTTGTTATACTCATGCATACTGGTAGAATATTATTAACCCTGGTTGCAAGTGATAGAAATCCAACCCAAATTAGTTCATGGGGATAAGAAAACTTATTTTCATCTACCAAACAGGAAGCCAAGAAATGCAGTTGGATCCAGAACTACCTGGATCCGGGAGCTCAAATGATGCATCAGGATATTATCTCTCGCCTTCCAGGTTCTGCTTTCTTCTGTATTGGCTCCATTCTCAAACGGTCTCTCTCCGTGTAGTGGCAAAAGAATTCTCTGCAAGTCCTTTACATCTGTGATCTCAGATGGGAAATGACTCTTTTCCAATAATTCCAGCAAAATTCCCAGGGAGGCATGTCCTTGGCCAATATCATATGAAATCCCTTTCCCTAAGCAAATACTGTGTCCAGACATGCAACTCATTGACCAATCCTGGATCATGTGCCCACCCTGGGAGCCACAAGCTGAGCTGGAAGCAGTACCCAAATAGAAAAGTTAGGTGGCCATAAGAAGAGACAATGTCTGATGAACAAACAGGGTTAAACAATAGCTCCCACTCCATCCACCCCTGAACTACCCAACGTCAACACGCATTCTTCTTTCCAGGCATGCAGTGTCAAAAATACCTTCCTAACATAATGTAGCTATCCCACATACAGCCGCACTCCCCCTCTTCCCGACGAAAGGCAGCCCAGAACCAGCCAGCCTCCACTGAAGACTCTTTGAATAATAGATCAGCAAATCCTGACAACTTGACTTTCAAAACATATCCAGGATTTGACCACGTCTTACCACCTTAACTACCGTCAGCTTTATCCAAATGGTCATCATCTCTCACAAGTGTTATTTCAATAGCCTCCCCCCATTTGGTCCCCATTTCTACTGTTGTCCCGGACAGTCTATTCTCCTCAAACAGCAGCCAGGGTCAAATCCATCCATGGTACCTACGTTGGTTCTCTGAGCAGATGTCATTACAATGGTTTTACATAATCTGGTTCTCTCTCCTCTCTGACTTCATCTCCCCCCACCCACCGCCCCATTCTCTGTGTTTCAGCCACACTGTCCTTCCTGCTGTTCCTTAAACACACCAGGCGTGCTCTTGCAGGTGAAAAGGCCCTGGGAACTTGCTTTTTCCTCAGCCAGTGTATCCCCATGGCTCATTCTTACACTTCCTTCACTTCTTCCCTGACCACCCTGTCAAATTACCAGCTATATCCATGCACTTATCACCCTCCCAGATATCATATATGTACTTGCTCATTGTCTGTCTTCCCCACTGGAATGTGAGCTCTGTGGGACAAGGACTCTACCTACTTTGCTCACTGATAGATCCCCTAGAATGGTGTCAAAGTAGATTCACAATATTTGTAACATGAGTGAAATGCTTTCTTCTTGATCAGTCCATAGCTAGCTTCTCATGGCCCACTACCCAAAGGTTAGTCATCTGACATACAATAATGTAAGATAAACATGTTAGCTTCAATGAAAAAAAATCCTATTCAGAAAAGAATAAACCATATTCAAAAGTACAAGTTCACAGTATACCTTGACGCAGGTACTCCTTGTTCTGACAGTGGAGGGATTTGTTGGTTCTGTTTCTAGGAGAATTCCTCACCCACTGTCTTACTCTGTCATAAGAAGGAGCATTGGAAAGAGACTCCTACTAAGGAACGGGCAGCATACTGAACTTTCCATGACATCAGTGGACCATGGAAATCGTCTTCAGGTTTGAACACTCATGAGCCACCATTTGTCTGGAATGAAGTTCCTCTGACAATACAATTCCCTTAAAATGCTGCTATGATTTCCACCTTTTGCATTTTACCAACTCGGTAGTTTTTGTTGGGCTGTGGTCCTTCAGTCTAGGCTTGGGACCGGATATTACTGCCTTTTAGCAATAGATATCTTGCCTCCCCCCATCACTGCCACCAGCAGTCCTCAGCTGAATGACCTTCAGCCTAGGCTCAACCAGTCACTGCATACAGATGTTGTTGAAAAACAATGGCTCGGGTGTGGAGGCACATCTCATCTGCCCCCTCCCGGTTGGTATCCCACTGGGCAGCTCTATAAATTGGAGTCATGCCTCCTTTGCGCTACAGGGAGTGCAGGGACAGAACCATTCAGGGGAGGCGATGGGGGGAAGGGTGCCAGGCTTCTCCCAGCTCCCAGTCTTTCCCTCATCTCTATGCTCCCAATCACTGGTATGCTGGTAAATATTTAACAATTAGCTCTTCACAAGGAAAAATCTCTGATTTGTAGCACTTTCTGATTTGTCTGGTATAAATACTCTCACTGTGGCCCATATCAAGATACTAACATGACATCCCTAAAGGCAGAATCGGGAAGAGATGTGCACAGTCAACTTGAGTAGTATGAACTGGCTCCAGCACACCCCAGTTTCCAACCCCCCTGCCCTTTCTCTAGCAATATTAGCCTAGGACAGAAATTTGTTTTTCCACTCTCCAAGGCCTAAGACTCTAAGACCTTAGGTTACTAGTCATAGCCAGAAACGGCCTCCCTTTCTGCTTTCACAAGGACCAGTTGAGGCAAAGTTTGTCTTTCTTTACTACAAAGTTTACTTTTCTTTATGAAGCCTTCAGGAAGGATCCCAGGTTTTTCCATGTCCTAGAGTTTTTCTATGAAGTCCCTTAAACTCCTGCTGCAATGGGCAGCTGATCTGAGTCTCCACATACAACATGGTATAACTTAAAATCATAACAGAAACTTCCAGATTCAGATCTGGTCATAGGAGAGTCTCAGTATCTCACCATATCTCAACCTGGCCAATGCCACACGTTTAGGTCTGTTAATAGTAACACCCATCTCCAGGTGTCAATTTCCATGTCAGAGTTATTTGGTTACAAGCAACAGACATCAACTCCAACATCAAACAAATTTCCTGGAAGGCCATAGGAAAGCTCAGAATGGAAAGTTCAATGCTGAACAATTGGCCAGGATAAGAGCCAGGTCTGAATAGGTTTCTGGGCAATAGGCACCTATAGACAATCTCTTCAGGGGGCCAATCAGTTCCAGCCTTTTTCCTGTGGATGTCCAGCCAGGGATTTGATTGGCCCAGCACCAGTAAGGGAAGGCAAGAGCATTTTGACTGACAGCTCCAACAAGATGGCAGTCAATTACCTCCTCCCACCATCATGCCCCACCCCTGAAACACACACCAAAAACAAGTTAAGGCACCCTTACCAAATAGGAAGAAGGTAGCTAGGCAGGCAAAAATGTCCGATGAAGGTTACAAGTTAGGAGGTGGATTCGTGTTTTGTAGAAATCCCTCTGGCCACGGTCATGAACCATGGGGAAGCTGAAATTGGGGACAGAGAGATTGGGAGGAGGTTGTGCCAAATGGGAAACTGAACTGTGGATTTTTGAGTCTCTCAAACAAATTAACTAAAGTCGCTAAGTATGCTCAGATAAAACCACCCACAAATGGACCAGGATGTCAGCTCCCATCTTCATCTGTGGTGACATGTGCAAGTCCTTCACCTCCAGACAAATAGTTCCCAGAACCCCAATATCAACAGTGTACTCTGTCTCCAGAAAAATCACTCATACCTTCCCTGAAGTGGAAATATGAAGTGTGTTCTCTTCAGGGGCCCCAAATGAATCATCTTCTGAGAGAGTTCAGGCAGAGAAAGACAGGGTTTCTATACCAAGAAAGTTCACGTCTACTGTTAACCCAATTATGACAACAGGACCAACACCAACAACAAAACTCGGTCTATATGATTCATTGTACAAAGATCACAAATTCTAAAGGGGTATGTAGGAAAAGGACCCTTTCTTTTTCCTGACCAGAACTAAGTTATTAGTCATGTGGCTGCTCCTGCTTACAGATTTAATTATATCATAAAGCAATATAAAGGCATGTGTGTGTGCCTGTTGAATAATGAGGCTTCCTGTAGCCAGAACAGGAAGCCCCAGAACCACTTGGAAGCTGAAAATGTCTGCAAATGATCCACACAAAAACACCTAAATCACTAGTTAAGCAATACGGGGCTCTGGACTGAGTTCTGGAAGTGAGGGCGGTGGGCTCCAATTTGATTCCAGGCCTTCCCTTGCTCATACGGCACAACCTCTCTGAACAACTTTCCTTGTCTGTACAATGGGAATAAAGATTCCTGCCCTGAAGAATCGACCAAGGAAGTTTGAAAGAGATAAAAATGCCCTCTCTGCCCACTGAAAGAAACAGGAAAGCAACACAGGAGAAAATCAGAGAACCCATCCTGCCACAATGTGCCCTAGGGTAGTTCACAGAGAGGGCAATGCTGCGACCCCTCCCCCATTGAGTCTAGATATGTTGGGCGGGTAACCCTGTACTTCACATGCCAAAGGACATCTAACCACATGCGGGTTCCTCCCGTGATACATTCAGCACTCTGACTGGTACACGGACTGGAGGGTAGCTCCTCCAAAACCCATTTGGGCAGGCCATGCTTGGATCCTACTCTTTTGGCCCTAGAGCAGATACTTCCTACACACTACACCACATTCCTTGCGTCATCTGACTTTGAATACAACCAGGCAGCTTTCTTGTCTAAAGGTTTTCTCCAAAGTCACTGAGATTTTCTGTGCATAGGCACAGCAGCCCAGATGTGCAGGGAGAAGGGAGACGTTGACAGCCTTGAGCACAACTCTTAACGCCATGCGGGACAATGGTTGGAAGACAAGTAAATTCCCAGCCTCCCAGGCCTCAGAGGGACTGTTCCAAGTCAGGCTGAGCAGAGAAGCCCTAGAAAGTCCGAGCTCTGGTTGTAGGACCAGCTTTTCACAAACCTGAGAGTAAGTGCTCCCTTAATCTTTGTGCCTTAGGTGACTCCCTCAGCTCACCCAACCCCCTGCCCTGCCCAGCTGCCCACAGCACTATCCAGCTTTTTTTTGAGTTTCTCCCTTCCTTAGCTCTCTCTGCTTCTTCACTTTGGCCTCCTGGAATCACCTCCCAAATACTACCTGCCCCCAAATCTTTGTCTCAGCTCCTGATTTGAGGGATCCCAAATTAAGATAAACTCCCAGATATCCCATTGCTCAGAATTAAGAAACTGATTTCTCACCCTGTCCACATACCCATTATCCCATATGCAGGCTTGCTACGTACGGGTCCTGGATAAAGGACTGCAGGGAGGGAATCAATTCCCCTAGGCTATGTGAGGCATATGCAGCGTCCTACCCAGAAGTGATAATGTCATCTCCCTATCCTAGCTTTCTACCCATCATCCCCCTGCTTCTGATTGATGACGCAGGTGAGGCTCCTCTCTCCATCCTCTCAAAGTGCTACTGAAGATTTGGTTTTGGTGGTAACTGCCCTAGGACCAAGCAGATCCTTGCCTCCCCTTCCAAACTGCTCTGCGATGAATAGAACGTTCATCACAAGCTCAAGTTTTGGTTTCTCAGTGCATCTTGTAAACTGACAAGATTCTTGACAAATCCACGACCACCTATGTCCCCCTTTTCCCTCATTATGTTGTATTGGGCTACTTGGAATTTCACAGTTTGCAACAAGACCCTCCAGATTGAGACTTTACCCAGAAACGGCCATGTGTCTTTTCTCGGGCACATGGCATTATGGCACCTGGTACATGCTAAGTGGCCATCAGCTAACAAGTGGCTTGGTTTGTGCCACTCAAAGCAGCAGAGAAACTCAAGAGAGAAACTTCCTGTTTTCCCCCTTTGTTGCCCACTCCATAAGAGAAGTCAATGAGCATCCGAAGCTCTCTCCTGAACACCAAAAAAATAAAAAGCCAAACGGGTCCCTTCATTCCAGTGGCATCATATGTGTAGACTGTGATGCCCAACTAACCCAGCCACTATCTTGCCTCTGAACAGAGCCTGCACTGTGTTTTACAAAGTTCTGAACCTCAGAATAGAGATCTCCTTGAGGATAATAGTACTTCCAGACGTCTTTCTCCTGCCAGTTGAAGCATTCCCTATAGCAACAAGTTCTCAAAATCCCTCCCTGGATCTCTCCCATAAAAAACCAGGAAGAGCCAAGATGGCGGAATAGCAGGGACTTTTTTGTGTGTCTCTCATCCCTGAAATGCAGCCAGATCACCACTAAACCATCCTGCACACCTAGGAAACTGATTTGAGGATGAACACAACCACCTGCACAACCTGAACCCCAGAACTCAGCAGGTACGTGGCGCGGAGAAGTGAACTGGGGGAGAAAGCAGCTGCGGAGGGCAGGGAGCCGTTTTTGCTTATGGAGAGAGGACCGAGACAAGGGGGGTAAGGGTACAGGAAAACCACCCCCGCCAAAAGCAGCTGGAGAGAAAGTGGAAAAGTGGAAAGCGCCGCAGGGACAGAACTAAAAAGGGAGAAAGGAGAGGCTTTAAATTCCACTAAGACTCTATAAACAGGGGGAGCGCAGATGAAACTCCGCAGCTCGATACCTGGCGGTGCTCTGCTGGGAAGGGCGAGTCCCCGGGAGCAGAGTGGAGTCCGGGGGTCTTCGGGCCACGCAGGAGAGGCGGTTCCCCTGCCGGAAGGACACCGGTAGAGGCTGTGTGCCCTCCCCGCCACAGGCAAAGGTGTCAGCGGACCCCGGAGAACAACCACATTCACTGGTGCTGGAACAAGGCCGCTGGGGGTGAAGCCTGGCACCAGATGTGTGTTGTGATTTTCCGGAATCCCTGAGGCGCTGCTGCCGCACGATCGTGTCAACTTTTTCCGGGGCGGGCTGGCACCCGGCTGCAGTCTCTGGGCGGCGGTGGCAGCCCGGTCGCGCTGACGTTTCTGGGTGTGGCTGACTCGGGGCCACCGCTCCGTGAGACCCTCCCGCAGAGGGGCGGAGCGGGTCAAAGCCGCAGTCCCTCAGAAGTAAGCGCTGGGGGAAAAACAGCCACATCTGACATAAAACTCAAGATGGAAACGCCCCCTGGCAACCCGAGGGCTTGCTCACGGACAATGTAAAAGCGGGGAGAGGGCGGAAGCCGAAGACAAAGGACGGGTGCGCGATTGCTGATCGGGAAGAACAGAGTTCTGACACTAGAGACCAGGAAGCTGGATGACGCCATTTTTAACGCTTCCGCGCATGCGCATACACACCTACAAGCGCCCAACGATCCACCCTAGTAAGACGAGCAGCGCCATCTAGTGGAGAACGGAGCTGTTACACTAAACCCCGCCCAACTGGGCCAACCTCGCTCTTCAGGAACACAAATCTCTCCGCCTGCTTAGTTTATGGACTATAAAGCGCTTCCTAGTTTGAGTTCTAGGGGAAAATGAAGTAAATTCAATCGTATTTCAGTCCGTTCGCTGGTCCATCTATTCAATTTTCTTTTATTTTCCTTTTTTTCTCTTTTTCATTTTCTTTCTTTTTCTTGAATACAGAAAGAGAAAAAATTTATTTTTATTTTCAATTTTTATTACAAATATTTTTCTATAATTTTTTCTCTACCATATTTTTTACTTTTGTGTCCATTTTTTTCATTCTATTTTACTTCCATCATTTCATTTTCTTCTACTTCAGTGTATCCATTCTTTCAAATTTTCAAATAAATTTTTTCTTTCCCCTTTTTTCTCTAATCAATCAAGCCCTTTTCAACACCCAGACCAAAACACACCTAGGATCTAGCATCATTTATTTGATTTTGTGTGTGTGTGTGTTTTTAATTTTTTAATTTTAATATTTTTAATTTTTAATTTTATTTTTTTGACCTCATTAATTCCTATTCTCCCTTCAAAATGACAAAACGAAGGAATTCACCCCAAAAGAAAGAGCAGGAAGAAACGACAGCCAGGGATTTAACCAACACAGATACAAGCAAGATGTCTGAACCACAATTTAGAATCATGATAATAAGAATACTAGCTAGAGTCGAAAATAGATTAGAATCCCTTTCTGTGGAGATACAGGAAGTAAAAGCTAGTCAGGATGAAATAAAAAATGCTATAACTGAGCTGCAATCTCAAATGGATGCTGCAGCGACAAGGATGGATGAGGCAGACCAGAGAATGAGCGATATAGAGGACAAACTTATGGAGAATAATGAAGCAGAAGAATAGAGGGAAACTAAGGCAAAAGAGCACATTTAAGAATTAGAGAAAATGGTGACTCATTAAAAAGGAACAACATCAGAATCACAGGGGTCCCAGAAGATGAAGAGACAGAAAAAGGGGTGGAAGGGTTACATGAGCAAATCATAGTGGAAAACTTTCCTAACCTGGGGAAAGACACAGACATCAAAATCCAGGAAGCACAGAGGACTTCCATGAGATTCAACAAAAACCTACCATCAACAAGGCATATCATAGTCAAATTCACAAAATACTCAGGCAAGGAAAGAATCATGAAAGCAGTAAGGGAAGATAGGTCAGGTTTGCAACAGACCTATCCACAGAAGCTTGGCAGGCCGGAAAGCAGTGGCAGGATATATTCAATGTACTGAATCAGAAAAATATGCAGCCAAGAATTCTTTATCCAGCAAGGCTGTCATTCAGAATAAAAGGAGAGATTAAAAGTTTCCCAGACAAACGAAAATTAAAGGAGTTTGTGACCACTAAACCAGCGCTGCAAGAAATTTTAAGGGGGGCTCTCTGAGGGGAAAAAAAAGATGAAAAAAAATAATAGATACATACATACATACATACCAAAAGCAACAAAGACTAGAAAAGACCAGAGAACACCACCAGACACTCCAACCTTACAAGCAACATAATGGCAATAAATTCATATCTTTCAGTACTCACTCTAAACGTTAATGGACTAAATGTTGCAATCAAAAGACATATGATAACAAAATGGATAAGAAAACAAGATCCATCTATATGCTGTTTACAAGAGACCTATTTTAGACCTAAAGTCACCTTCAGATTCAAAGTAAGGGGATGGAGAACCATCTATCATGCTAATGGTTGACAAAAGAAAGCCAGAGTAGCCATACTCATATCAGACAATCTAGACTTTAAAATAAAGACTGTAACAAGAGATGAAGAAGCTCATTATACCATAATTAAGGGGTCCATCCACCAAGAAGACCTAACAATTGTAAACATTTATGCTCCAAATGTGTGAGCACCCAAATATACAAATCAATTAATCACAAACATAAAGAAACTCATTGATAATAATACCATAATAGTAGGAGACTTCAACACCCCAGTTCCAACAATGGACAGATCGTCTACTCAGAAAATCAACAAGGAAACAATGGCTTTGAATGACACACTGGACCAGATGGACTTAACAGATATATTCAGAACATTTCATCCTAAAGCAGTGGAATATACATTCTTTTCCAGTGCACATGGAACGTTCTCCAGAATAGACCACATACTGGGACACAATTCAGCCCTCAACAAGTACAAAAAGATCAAGATCATACCGTGCGTATTTTCAGACCACAACGCTATGAAACTCAAAATCAATCACAAGAAAAAATTTGGAAAAGCAACAAATACTTGGAAACTAAAGACCATCCTACTAAAGAATGAATGGGCTAACCAAGAAGTTAAAGAGGAAATCAAAAAGTACATAGAAACCTATGAAAATGATAACACCACAGCCCAAAACCTCTGGGATGCAGCAAAGGCGGTCATAAGAGGAAAGTATAAAGCAATCCAGGCCTTCCCAAAGAAGGAAGAAAGGTCTCAGATACACAACCTAACCTTACACTTTAAAGAGCTGGAAAAGTAACAGCAAATAAAACCCGAAACCAGCAGAAGACAGGAAATAATAAATATTAGACCAGAAATTAATGCTATCAAAACCAAAAAAAGACCCTAGAACAGATCAATGAAACCAAAAGCTGGTTCTTTGAGAGAATTAACAAAATTGATAAACCACTAGCCAGTTTGATCAAAAAGAAAAAGGAAAGGACCCAAATAAATAAAATCAAGAATGAAAGAGGAGAGATCACAACCAACATAGCAGAAATAAAAACAATAATACGAGAATATTATGAGCAATTATACGCCAATAAAATGGGAAATCTGGAAGAAATGGCCAAATTCCTAGAAACATATACACTACCAAAACTGAAGCAGGAAGAAATAGGAAATTTGAACAGACCCATAACCAGTAAAGAAATCAAATTAGTAATCAAAAACCTCCCAAAAAACAAGAGTCCAAGGCCAGATGGCTTTCCAGGGAAATTCTACCAAACATTTAAGGAATGTTGTTGCCATTTGCAACTACGTGGATGGAACTGGAGGGTATTATGCTAAGTGAAATTAGTCAGTCAGAGAAAGACAAAAATCATATGACTTCACTCATATGAGGACTTAAAGAGACAAAACAGATGAACATAAGAGAAGGGAAACAAAAATAATATAAAAACAGGGAGGGGGACAAAACATAAGAGACTCTTCAATATGGAGAACAAACAGAGGGTTACTGGAGGGGTTGTGGGTGGGGGGATGGGCTAAATGGGTAAGGGGCATTAAGGAATCTACTCCTGAAATCATTGTTGCACTATATGCTGAACTAACTTGGGTGTAAATTTTAAAAATTAAAAAAAAAAAAAAAAAAAAGAATCTATAACCAAGACAAACTTCTCTTACAATGTGGTGGGGAGAGGACTCCTGTGTCACTTTCGTTCTTCCAAGAGCTGAGATCAAGTCATAACTAGACATGCAAGAGATTTATTGGGGGGTAACTTTATGAAGAATAAAAGGGAGCAGGCAGGAGTCTGCAGGAAGAGCCTCAGACTATGATACAAGGCTGATGTTGTGGAAGGAGAAAGGGAAGAAAGTAAGATTGGACAGGAAGAACCACAGACGGCAGTGTGGCTGTGAGAGTTGGAGGGGAGTCCCAGAATAAAGACTGCCCAGGGGAGGACTACTTGTTGGGCAAGAATGTCCTAACTCTAGTTCGCCCACCATCTTCGGTCGCTGGTGGGAGCGGCACAGAAAAAGCAGAGCTTCTGCATAAACATTGCAGTAGATCCTGAAGGTGCCACAGCTGGAGCTCTTCAGAGTAGATATCGGGCAATGCATTGTCTGGGAACCTTTATCCATGTTGGACCAGAAAAGTTGTTTTCTAGTTAGACCAGCAACACCTCCCACCAAGTGCCCACAGTCCCCAGGGATTGCCTTCAGTACCCTTGAGCAGGGTTTCTGAAGCACAGCCCCATTCAAGAAGCCCCCACACAGCACTTTTGACCGTTCACAGTATGCAGAGAACTCAGAGAGTAGGTTTGCCTCCTCCCCTCCTGCGGGGTGTCCTTTCCCATCTAGTACCATCTACCGGGCTGGAACTGGAGCGGGGCAAGCAAGGTGCCCTGAGCACAGAAGTTAGGGAAGAGCTCATTCTCAAGTGCTGATCTTGCACTTGCATTAAGCTGAGAGTGAGGGCACCCTGGCACCTTTCTTGCCTCAGTCCTCATCCTGACCCTGATGACCAGTGCTTCCGATTCATCCACTGAACTCTGGATATCATCAGCAGTAAGTCTAAGCTTATTCTTCACCTTTCACCAATGCCATGGCCTCTGGCTCACTGCTCCCAATCCTCTTCCTGTCCTCAGTCCCAGAGTGATTCGTCCAATACACAGGTTTCCTCAGGCCCAGTGATGATATCTCCACCACCCGCTCGGGCAGTCATATGCTGAACCTTGTCATCACTCATAGTCTCCTGATTCCAGCTCTCCCCTCTCCGGTACACTTACCTTATTATTTCCACCAAAACAATCCTCCCAGGTCTTCTGTAGGTCTCTGACTTGCCTTCACTTCCATTCTATCCTTACCCACTTGGATGTCATGAGCTAGTTTGCAAACACTTTCACAAGTTTGCAAACACTTTCAAATCTTTTGCCACTTTCTCTCTGCATCCTACATGTCTGGTAAAACCTTGACCTGCTCCAGTTAAACCCAGATTGCTACCCTCGCTGTTCCTCCTCCAGATAATTGCTGGTATCACTTCAATTTCACGACCGCAAACTTTACGTGGGTTGTAAATACTGTCCAATGGTCCCATTGCATTTCCCTGAAAAGTTCATTTTCCTTCCCACCAAAATGGCATTTTGGTGGCTCTTCCTCTCTTCTCAAATCTCCAACCCTCCCAGCCCCTGCCTTCTTCCCCTCCTTCATTCTCAGTCTATGCCCCCAACCCTTACTTCCTTATTCAGTAATGCAACTTCACCTGTGTCATTCACTGTCCCTTAAATTTTATATGGGTTGGAAGTTGCAACACTTCTGAATGAAATCTTGGTGTGTCCCATAACGTTTCTGATTACTTTTTTGTAAGAAGAAGTCCACTGATCGCTTTAAGTCCCAAAACACAGTTGATTTGATATTTAGGATCTTGGTCCCATGCAATAGCCAAGGCCTCCAACTTCATTCAGAGTTCTGGCTGCTCCCCCTCGCTCAAGTGGAGGGCTGCGGCAGTCAGCTGTCCGCTTCCCCAGGGAGGGGGTGCCGCTTGCTTTCTCACTCACTTGCCACTCCCTCTCTTGTAGATGCTGTGTCTGACTTTTACAGGGCTTGGGATTGGAGAGACGAGAAGTGGAAAATCCTCTCTTGCTGAGCCTGGGCAATGTTTAAAGACGACTCTCTGGGAGCTTTTATGAGTTCATCTAAAAGCTTTCATTCCTGGAGATCTCTCAGCTGCTGTTCCTTTGTTCAGGGTAACATGCTCTTCTCCAGCTCATCTGCCCACTCACTTCTTTCCACCAGCCCTGAGAAACCCTGAGGAGGTCCACCTCCAGATTCGGTCTGCTTAGAGGCCCTATCTGATGCATGGGAACACACAAGGTCCTCTACCTGGACAAATCCTGGGAGGTATGTCCACACCACAACACGATCACCCCTCCTTCAGCTTCTCCGTCAGCAGCGAGACAACCCGTCTTGAGCTGTTTAATGTCCCAGGCAGGAATCCAACCCTGACCACTACCTCTCCCAACCACCGGACTCTCAAAATGACTTCCTCACAAAACACGTCTCCAGGGCATGCGTCCCTGTACACTGTCTCTGCACACGTTAGCCTCCCCAACAAAGAATCGTCCTCAAGAAACCTTCCACCTTCATCCTGACAACCTTACGTCTTCATCCCTCGGTGTGGGTGGAGTTTCAGAGTCATGTTACAATTTCTTCAGAAATTTGCATCTGGGTCTAGCACCTCACTTTAGCGTGTCAGCTCTATTACATTTTGGCGTTGCAATCAACACTTCCAATGGAACATCCTGTTACACTTCATTGAAAGAATAAAGTTATCAGCTATCGTCCCATCAGCAAGTACAAGGGTCTACTCGGCTCTTTGAGCATATTCTCTGCATACTCTGCTCTTAACTATAGGGTTGTCCCTTCTCCTTCATCAGCAATGCTGTCGTTCCAATCAGCCTTCCGGTATGTTCTATATACCCCCTCTTAAAACACACACACTCAGGGTGCCTGGATGGCTCCATCAATTAAGTGTCTGACCCTTGATTTTGGCTCAGGCCATGATCTCATGCAGATCTGCCCTTTTGGGACTTTGGGTGAGCTATCTAACCTCTCCTGTCTCATCTGCCTCTTTCTCATAGTATTATTATGTATACTCAGGGACTGAATCAAAGACTCAGATCTGTGCCTGGAACACTGATCGTTTAGCAAATGTTAGCCATCCCATTTACTTCAGATCCCTTCCCTCATTCTTGAAAGAATTCAGATGTTAAAGATGAGCTGAGGTGCCCTTTGGTACCCACTCCCAATCTCTCCCTTTCCTCCCTTCTCAGAAACAACCATTTTTGGAGATTTAGAGCACATATATTTTTGCTGGGTCTTTATATTTATATTACATAAATTTTTTTAGCGGATGAGATGTGACATCAGGTATTTTTGTAAAATTTGCGTCAGTGGCATAATATTTCATATGACTCTCTGAATCTTACTTTTTCATTCAACATTGTTTTTTAAACTCATCGTTCATTTTAACTGTTGTTTGTAATCTTATGAGTATACCATAATTTAATGAGCCATTTCCAATTGGTGAACATTTAAATTGGCTCAGATTTTTAGTATCAAAAACAATGCTGCTGAGAACAATTATATACACTTGTTTGCACATATATGCGAAAGTTTCTTTAGGGACATACCCTCAAGGTTCATATATACTCAAACCAAAGTATTCAGAATGCTCAAAGCAAATTCTACCAGTAGTGTAGAAAGTTCCTACTTATCCACATCATCATCCACACTTAGATGTCAGAAACTTTACATTTATTTATTTATTTATTTATTTATTTATTTATTTATTTATTTTGAGAGAGTGAGAGAGAGAGAGAGCAGTGGAGGGGCAGAGAGAGAGGGAGACAGAATCCCAAGCAGGTTCTGTGCTATCAACACAGAGCCCAATGCAGGGCTGATCTCACAAACCATAAGATCATGACCCGAGCTGAAATCAAGAGTCAGATGCTTAACCAACTCACCTAGGTGACCCCGAATCATTTTTTTTTACCTTTTTATTTTGAGATAATTGTGGATTCACATGCAGTTGTAAGAAATAATTCCGAGAAATCCCATGCGCCCTTTATCTAGTCTCCCTCAGTGGAAATGTCTTTCACAACTATAGTGTATAATATCACAACCAGGAAACGTACACTGACATAATCTACTGACTTTACTCCAATTTCACCAGGTTTTCGAAGCCTTCATTTGTATGTGTGTATTTTGTTGTGTGCAATTTTACCATTTATAGCGATTCGTAGGGTGGCCACAGGGAAGACGCAGAATAAATTCATTACAAGGATTTCTTGTATTCCCCTTAACAGCACAGTCAGCACCCTCTCTGTCCCACCCCCAAACTCTGGCAACCACTAATCCATTCCCCCTCTCTACAGTTTTGTCATGTCAATAATTATGCACAAATAGAATCATGCAATAGTCTTTGATGTGTAATTGGTTTTCTTTAGTCAGCATTGAGGTCCATCCCAGTCACCGTGAGTATCAGTAGTTCATCTCTTTGATTGCTGAGTCATACTCCATGGTATGGATGTATCACAGTAGGTTTAACCATTTACTCATTGAAAGAGTATCATCTAGGAAATGGAAACATCTAGGGTGTTTCCAGTATTCAGCTATTAAGAATAAAGCTGCTATGAATGTTCATGTACAGGTTTTTGTATAAACGTAAGTTTTCATTTCTCTGGGATAAATGTCCTAAAGCAGCCCCATAGACCGAGTGTTTGTTTCCCCCCTAAATTCATGTGTTAAAACTTAATCCCCAGTGTGATTGCTTTTGGAGGTGGAGGCTTCAGGAGGTGTTAGGTCATGAGGACAGAACCCGTCCAAATGGGATTTGTGCTGTTATATAAAAGACCCCAGAGACTTCCCTTGACCTTCCCACCATGTCAAGACACGGTGTGAAGACATCCATCTGTGAACCATTGTGTGTGGGTGTATATATATATATATATATATATATATATATATAATGTGGATTGAACTACAATGTATTACGCTAAGCAAAATAAGTCAGTCAGAGAAAGACAAATATCATATGATTTCATTAATATACGGAATTTAAGAAACACAACAGATGAACATGGGGAAGAGAAGGAAAAATAGGATAAAAAAAGAGAGGGAGGAAAATCGTAAGACTCATAATACATAATCATAATACAGAGAACAAACTAAGGGTTGCTGGAGGGCTATTGGGTGGGGAGATGGGCTAAAGGGGTGATGAGCATTAAGGAGGGAACTTATTGGGATGGACATTGGGTGTTATATGTAAGTGATGAATCACTAAATTTTGCTCTTGAAACTAACTTGGATTTAAATATAAATAAATAAATAAATACCCAAATGATTAATGATGCTGAACACCTTTTCGTGATTTCATTTGCCATCTGTAAATCCTTTTTAGTAAAATATCTGTCCATGTCCTTTGTTCATTGTTCTTTTTTTTCTGGTGTTTTTTTCAGTGTTGTTCAATGCTTGTCTGCTGAGATTTGAGAATTTTATACATATTCTAGACAGCAGTCTTTTGCCAGATATGTGGTTTGCAAATATTTTCTCCCTGTTAGCTTGTCTTTTCATCCTCGTAACAGAGTCTTTGGAGATGCAAAAGTTTTAAATTTTGGTGAGAAGCAATTTATCAAGTTTTCCTTTTATGGATCATACACTTGGCATCAAAGTCTAAAGCCTGAAATCCTACATATTTTCCTAAGGTCTTCAGATCTACATTTACCTGCACGTCTGTGATCTATTTTCAGTTAATTTTGCAGTTTAGGTTCACATTTTTGCCTGCAGATGTTCAATTGCCCCAAAACCATTTGTTAAAAAACCTATCCTGGGGTGTCTAGGTGGCTCAGTCGCTTAAGCATCCGCCTTTGGCTCAGGTCATGACCCCATGGTTCCTGGGTTCAAGCCCCACAGTGGGCTCTCTGCTATCAGCACAGAGCCCACTTTGGATCCTCTTTTCCCCTCTCTCTCTTCTCCTCCCCACCACCTTAAAAATAAATAAATGAATAAACAAAACATTTAAAAAGTCTATCCTCTCTCCATTAAATTGTTTTTGTAACCTCTGTCAAAAATCATCTGGACGTATTTGTATAGGTCTATTTCCGAGTTCTCTGTTCCATTTTGCTGACTCATGTGTTTGTCCCTCCACCCTTGCTACACTGTCTCGATCACTGTAGCTATTGCAGTAAGCCTTAGCATTGAGGACAGGGATTCTTCCCATTCTTTTTCTCAAAGTTATTTTAACTGTTCCAGGTCCTGGGCCTTTCCATATAAAATTTAAAATAAGCTTGTCAATGCCTACAAAACCTATTGCTGTGGGGCGCCTGGGTGGCTCAGTGGGTTAAGCATCCAACTTTTGCTCAGGTCACGATCTCACGGTTCGCGGGTCCAAGCCCCGCGTCAGACTTTGTGCTGACAGCTCGGAGCCTGGAGCCTGCTTCGGATTCTGTGTCTCCCTCTCTCTCTGCTCCTCCCCGGCTCATGCTGTCTCTCTCTGCCTCAAAAATAAAAATAAAACATTAGAAAAAAACTATTGCTGAGATTTTTTTATAGGAATTGCACTAAATTTATAGATTAATTTGGGCAGAATTGACAGTTTTACCGTTTTGAGTCTTACGATCTATGAATAAAGTATGTCTCTCGATTTATTTAAATCTTCTTGAATTTTTTTAATCCATCATTTTGTAATTTTCAAGATACAGATCTTGTACATGGTTGGTTATATTTATACCTGAGTATTCCATTTTTTTGGAGTAATTATAACAGTATTGGGGTTTTAATTTCAGTCTCCACGTGCTCATTGTTAGTATATAGAAATATACTTGAACTGTGTGTGTTTGTGTATTGATCTTGTATCCTGCCATCGTGCTTAACCTGTTGATTAGTTCTGAGGGTTTATTTTTGTAGATTCCTTGAGATTTCCTACTAGAAAATCATGTCACCTACAAGTAGGGACAGTTTTATTTTTTTCTTTCTACTCTGCAGGCTTTTTTGTTTGGGGGGTTGGGGGTTGTGATATTGCCTTATCGTAATGGTGACTTCCAGTATAATGTTGGTTGAACAAGTTTGGTAAGAGTGGACATCCTTGCTTTATTCTTAGTCTTAGAGGAAAAAGTATTTGGTCTTTCACCATTAAATAGGTGAGCTGTAGGTTTTTTGGTAGATGTTCTCTATCAAGTTGAGGAAGCTCCCCTCTATTCCCAACTTGCTGGGAGTTTTTATCATGAATAGGTGTTAGATTTTGTCAAATGCTTTCTTCTGCGTCAGTTGATATGATCATAACATTTTTCTTTTTTTAATGCCTGTTGATATGGTGATCACATTAATTTATTTTCAAAGATTCAAATTATTTTTCAGTCAGCTTTGAATACCTGGAATAAATCACACTTGGCAATGGTGTATGATAATTTTCATACGTTGCTGGACTAAATTTATTAAAATTTTTTGAAGATTTTGCAACTAAGCTCATAAAAGATATTGGTCTCTTTCTGGGTTTTGTGGGGGGTGGTGGTACTATCTTTGGTTTTGATATCAAAGCAATACTAGCTTCATAAAATGAGTTGGGAAGTATTCTCTCCTCTTTCACTTTCTGAAAAATAGGTAAACATGATTCCTTTTTAAAAATGTTTTGCCATTTGGGGGCACCTGGCTGGCTCAGTCAGTTAAGCATTTGACTCTTGGTTTAGGCTCAGATCGTGATCTCATGGTTTGTGGGTTCAAGCCCCTCAATGGGTTCTGCGCTGACAACGTGAGGCCTGCTTGAGATTCTCTCTCTCTCTCCCTCTGCCCCTCTCCCCCTCTCCCCCTCTCGTGCTCTCTCTCTCTCTCAAAATAAATACATGTTTTTAAAAAATGCTAGTTGGAGGGGCGCCTGGGTGGCTCAGTCGGTTAAGCGGTCGACTTCGGCCCGGGTCACGACCTCATGGTGTGTGAGTTCGAGCCCCGCATCAGGCTCTGTGCCAACAGCTTGGAGCCTGGAGCCTGCTTCAGATTCTGTGTCTCCCTCTCTCTGCACCTCCCCAGCTCGTGCTTGCACTCTGTCTCTGTCAAAAATAAATAAACTTAAAAAAAAATTGCTACTTGGAATTTCTCTTCTATAGATTGCCTCTTTGTATTTTTGTCCACTTGTCCCTTGCACTGTTTGTCTTCTAAATTTGTGAGAATTCTTTATGTATTCCAGATATAAATTCACTATCTACTATATAAATTGAAAATGTCTACTCCCGCCCTATCTTCTCCCTTTCTAGTCTATTTAGAAATGAATGAAGAGCAGTATAATGTGGTGGTCATGTGTATGGCTTCTGGCACATGACTGCCAAGGTTTAAGCCCGACTTCTACTACTTATCAGGCCTATGACTTTGGGCAAATGACATAGCCTGTCCCTGCCTTCATTTCCTCATTGGCAACAGGCAGATAGCAACGGCACAGACCTCACAGCATTGTTTTGACCATAAATATGTGATAACTGAAAAGAAATTCAGAACAGTCACTTGCAAAGAATAAGCCCTCACCATACATGTTAGCTACTATTTCTTTATTGTGATGATTTTTGTAAAAAAAAAAAAAAAAAAAAAGAAAGAAAGAAAGATATTAATCTAAACGTAGTCACGTATGCCAATGTTTTCCCTTTTTATGATTTATCCAAGAAATTACTTCTTACAGAATAGAAAATATAAAGATATTTTTCTACAATTCTTCTAGAGGTTTAAATTTCTGTGTGTTTTGTTTTTACATCTTGGTCTATAATTCACCTGGAATTTTATTCTTTGATATATGAGGTCTAAGTCTGGGTTGGTTAGGATATAGCCTGGGTTGCTGTAAACAGAGAGAGCCATATTAATAGAGGTTCATTTCCCTGTCACGTAAAGGTCCAAACAAGAAGTGTAGGACTGGAGGGGCGTGTGAGTCGTTTAGTCAGTTGAGTGTCTGACTTTGGCTCAGGTCATGATCTCACGGTTCGTGTATTCCAGCCCTGCATCGGGCTCTCTGATGTTAGCGCAGAGCCTGCTTCAGATCCTCTATCCCCCTCTCTCTCTGCCCCTCCTGAGCTTCCAATCTCTCTCTCTCTCTCCCCAAAATAAATAAACATTAAAGAAGAAGAAGTGTAGGACTAGAAGGGCAGCTCTAGAGTGCCCAGGAGCCAAGTCTCCTTCTATCATGCTGCTGTGACATCTTCAGCTTGAACATTCCCTCTGGGGTCCAGAAGGACTGCTCTGGTGCCCACTGTTACGTCCGCATTCCAGCCAATGCGAAGCAGGAAAGGGAAGGGCACATTCTCTCCTCTAAAGGCGTAATTGAAAGTTGCCCACAATTCTTCTCTCATAGTCCCTCACGCAGCTACCTGTTGCCAGATGGCTAGGTTCTCTAACAAGAACACCTTCCCTTTCAGGTTCTGGGCCTCCATCACAACTATCCATCACAGACGACCAGCTCTGGATGCACCTTTAGGCAACAGCACACCAGCCATTAAGTCACTTCTACGGGTCAGGTCTGGCCCACCCACACAGACACCCAATGGTTACCAATTCTGAAGACCAACTCCAGCCCACACGCTACGGTATATTTCTCTACCACCCACAGGCTGTGTGCTCCTAATAATTTCTTCCCACTATCCCTCTGTCCTGTGGTGGCTACTTGTCACATCTGCTGCTTTGGGACCCATTAAAGTCTTCTTTACTACTTTTAGTAGCTAAGCACTACCTAATTTATAATGCTTTGTATTTTCCTTATGTGGATAACTGATGTGGTTTCTGTCTCCTCAGAGGACCTTGGATGATAAAGTGGCAGTGTGCCCAACTGAAAATTCTATTACTCTGAAAACAGGAGAATGGATATTGAAGGATAACCAATTATCTCTATCACAGAATTCAATATTTTTCTATATTACTTATCATTTGTTCCAATATCATTTTTTTCAAGAGCATTCACTCCCCAAATGATTTGAAATCCCACCTCTGACATGCATAGTATCAAGTTCCTAAATATGCTTGTATCTGTGGGCATTCTGTGCAATCCCGCTAAGCTACTTCTGTTTCCCTATACTGGTAATGTACTATGTAAATTACTCTAGCTCTCTAGGTACTTGGGCAAGCACTCTCCCTTCCCTGGTCTTACTCAGAATTTTATTACTGTCCTGGCCTTTTCATTTTCCATATGAATTTTTGAATTAGTATTTGTTCCATAAAATCACCTGCTAGAATATTTATGAAAATACACTGAATTCATAGCTTATTAGGAAAGAACTGACATCTTGAAAATATTCAGTCTTCCAGTCCAATATCAAGATCTACCTATTTGTTCAGATATTTATGTCCTTCAATAACATCTGAAAGTAATTTTCATAAAATACTTGCATGTTTTTATTATATTTATTCCTAGGAAATATTGAGTTGCTATCATACAAATATCTTCTGTTCAGGCTGCCATAACAAAACGCCATAGACTGAGGTGCTTACAGACCACAGAAATTCGGTTCTTACAGTTCTGGAAGCTGAAGTCCGAGATCAGGGTGCCAGCACGGTTGGGTGAGGTCTTCTTCTGGACTGCAGATTTCTCGTTGTATCCTCACACAGAAGAAGGGGCTAGGGAACTCTCTGGAGACTCTTTTGTAAGGGTTCTAATCCTACTCCTGAGGGCTCCACCCTCATAACCTAAGCACTTCTTATAACACCCCCTCCCATTGCCATCGCCTTGAGGATTAGGATTTCAGCATATGGATGTTAGGAGGATACAAATATTCAGATGATAATGGAAGGGTAACATTTTACCTTTTATGAGTATCTTCCATGACTAGTTTTTGTTATTGGATAGGAATACTATTGGTTTTCAAATGTTGATCTTGTATCTGGAAACCTTTTTGAACTTTCTTATTAGGACTACATTTGCACATTCTCTTAAATTTGCCTTGTAGACAGCCATGTCTTTTGTAAATAAATGTTTATCTCTTCCTTTCACCCTTTCAGTCTCCATTCCCTTTCTTCTCTTAATGCCCTGAGTGCCTCCTGCGCAATGTTGATCAGTGACAGTGAGAGTAGGCATCATAATCCGGTTCCTGACTTTAGCAAAAAACCTGAGAGAACTGAGGTTACGGGGCAACAACTAACCCAATATCTGGATTGAGACAGGCTCTATAGAGAAAAAACAAGACCTGAGCATTTGTGTAACAGCAACAGATCCTTGGAATGCCATGTATGCCAAAAAGAAGCTTGAACTGGAGACTTTTAACAAATTGTGAAGGACGAGGATAGGCTAGCATGAGAGTGTAGAGTTCTTGAGGGGCCCAGAAATAGGGGAGCTCACACTCTCTTTCATCCTTTTACTCCAGGAACACCATCTTACTTTCACAGGAAAGGTGAGGAAGAATCTTGCTAAAGCTCCCTCCCTCGGCTGGCTGGGGAACAGCAGCCACTGCCAAAACTCCCCCCAGACCAGTATTCTCTTATCTCCCCTTAAGAACAAAGCTTTATTCTACAAGGGGAAGAACAATAGAACAAGAGCCTAAGAGCATGATGGAAACCCACTATAGCTGGGAGAGACAAAACAAACAAACCAACAAACAAACAAAAACAAGGAAAAACTCTCTGGGGATGGAGGCGGGGAGACAGGAATATACGGGGAGGCCCAGAATTATATGGAGAGGCAGGAACACTTTTGGAGGCTACCTTCCCAAGACCCAGGTTCACATACCCTCCCAAGACTGAGGTTAAGTCAATACATCAAAGAATGTTTCCCTTCCTGCCCCCCACCACCATGCTAACAAATGTCCTATAAAAATCACAGTGGAATACAACTGAGAGCTGCAGGAAGTGGACTCCCTCGGAAGGACAGCACAAAGGGAAGACCTAAAGTCAAATAGAAGAAAGTGTCAAACTCAGCCCGACCACTGATTCAACTGCCACCACCCCTACGACCACCACCAGCTGACAGCCCAGCAAAAGGAAAAGAAATGCCCAACTGTGCCACTTGGAGTCAATGGTGGCCTACGTTTAATAAAGCTGAGATGATAGAACTTCCCTAACATAATATTAGGAAGTTCCCTAGCATGAAATGTTGGGGTAGATTTATTATGCGTGAGCTGCATATCAGTCCTTTCCGATCTAACCCTCAAGATAGCCAAGGAGACTTCCCTACTGTAATGTATTGAAAAATACACTAGTGGGGGGGGGGGGGGGGGAAGCAGCATCTTTGAGAAGTTTGTGGTGTCTGTCCTCTGCAATCCAGGTCTGATGATGGCATATGCTATCAGTGACCTGGGTGCCTTGATTTCAGGGGGATGATGTGTTCCAGAGTAGCAGAGGCCAAATTGCAGTGCATAGCTGCCTCAATTAAAACGACAGGTGGGTGTACCTTTACTCTAATAGGCAGCAGAGGAGAAGAGGTAATAAAAATAACTTGAGACATAGCACTCACTGAGAATGGCTAATTGATGGAAATGAAATAGACGGGAAGTCCACCAAAATTCACTGGATCTACTTAACAGGAAAAACCCCAGATCCAGTGGCCAGAAACACAACGTGGGTCACTACAATTAAGAGTCAAGCCCCTCTCCCTTAACGACTTCACAGACGAAGGTCCCATTGCTTGAAGGGAAGACAAATTCTCCTTAAAGAATGGTATTACAGAGCTCCCATAAGTGTAAATGCTGTAAATCTTCCATCAGGCTTTCCCCAAAGGGACCTGAAATTGTTTTCTGTAGTAACTGTGCACTGGGGAAAAGGAAATACTCAGACCTTTCAAAGATTACAAAACACTGGCTGGGTTGACACTAATTTGCTTCTATGCCCTACCAGTCAAAATGGGGGCCTATGAGGGTCAGGTGATGAACAGAGCTATGACTCAAGGTCAAATCATAGTAGATCCAGTAGGTCCGCTGACCCATTCTCTAGTTACTGAATATAGATCTGTGTAGTTCAATGTAGTCACTACTAGCCACATGTAGCTATTTAAATTTAAATTTCCACTATCTCCAGGTGCTCTTTTGGGCAGCATTGGTGGAGACCAGGGATTGGCAAATTATAGCCTGTGAGCCAAATCTAGCTTGCTTTTTGCCTTTTTCTTCTTTTTGTTTTGCTGTTGTTTCATTTTGTTTTGTTAGTTTTGTTTGTTCTTTGGTTGGGAGGGGGGGTATAGCCTACAAGCTAAGAAAGGTTTCAACCTTTTTTTTTTTTTTTTTTACATCCCTGGAATAAATCGCATCTGATCATAGTGAATGATTTTTTTTAAGTTTTTTTTTTTTAATGTTTATTTATTTTTGAGAAAGAGAGAGACGCACACAGAGTGCAAGCAGGGGAGGAGCAGAGAGAGGGAGATACAGAATTCGAAGCGGGTTCCAGGCTCTGAGCTGTCAGCACAGAGCCTGATGCGGGGCTAAAACTCATGGACAGCAAGATCATGACCTGAGCTGAAGCAGGACATTTAACTGACTGAGTCACCCATGTGCCCCAGTGAATGATTTTTTTAATGTTATCACTGGATTCAGTTTGCCAATATTTTTTGGAGTGGTTTGAGAATAACAGGTATTAAGTCTTCTTTAAATTTTTTGTAGAACTCACCTGTGAAGCCATCTGGTCCTGGGCTTTTGTTTGTTGGGAGTTTTTTGATTACTGATTCGATTTCATAGCTAGTAATTGATCTGTCCAAATTTTATATTTCTTCCTGATTCAGTTTTAGAAGGTTATATGTTTCCAGGAATTTATCCATTTTTTCTAGATTGTCCAATTTGTTGGCTACACTTTTAAAGGGTTGAGAAGGAGGAGGAGACAAATAGCTGTCCCACAAAGCCTAAAACATTTAGTAACTGGCCCTTTACAGAAAAAGCCTGCTGACCCCTCACGATTGAAATGGCATAATTGACAACAGGCAAAATCCCCACACTGACTCTTGGGTATATGGTGTAAGAGCTATTATAATAGAGCCAAGTAGAAGGTGCTTGAACTCGCTGTTCATCCAGAGAGTAAACCAAAAGCAATATCACGCCCCGGGGGAATTTAAAAGATTAGTGCCACCAACAAAGAGTTTAAAGATGTAGAGGTAATGACATCTATCACTTTCCATTTAACTCACTAGTTTGGCCTATGCAGGAGGTAGACGGATCTTGGAGAATTACTGTGGATTATTGTAAACCTAACCAGGAGGTGGCTCTAAGGGCAGCTGCTGTTTCAGACACAGTATCTTTACCAGAATAAATCAACATAGCCCCTGGCGCCCATACGGAGCTATTGACCTCGCAAATGCTTTTTCCTCCGTATCAATTTGTAAAGATTACCGGAAGCAGCTTGCTTTTACCTGGCATGGCTAGCAATACTACTACATGGTTTTGCTGCGGGGCTAGTAAACTATCTCTGCAGCGATAGTCTGCAGAAATCTTCATCTTATTGGCATTCTACACAACAGCATGCTTCATTCTTGATATTGTGCTGATTAGATCTGATCAGCTGGAAGTAGCAAGTTCTTTAGTTGCCTCAGCAAGACAGATGTGAACCAGAGGATGGAAAATAAACTCCATTAAAATGCATATAACCTCGGTAAAATTTCCAAAGGATCTAGAGCCTGTTGAGAGATTTCCTCCAAAGTGAAATATAAGTTGAATTTTTTTTTTAAATATACAATAGCACCAACATTAAATACATGGCATAAATATAACAAAATAGGTACAGGAGATGTAAGTTGAAAACTACAAAACACAATGTAAGAAATCAAAGAAGAAATAAATAAATGTGCATGATCTGAATTGTTCATGAATTAGAAGACTCAATATTGCTAAGATGTCAATTCTCCCTCAGACTGATCTATAGATTCAACACATTCTCAATCAATCCCAGTGTAATTTTTTGTAAACACTGATGAGCTGGTTCTAAAATGTATAGGAAGAGGCAAAGAAAGTAGGATAGCCAAAACATTTTTCAAGAAAAACAAAGAAGAAAGTTGGAAAATTCTCATTACCTGATTCATTCACCATAAATCATTAGTAATTGAGAAGTGCAATATTGATAAGAGAAGACATATGTAGACACATTCTGTTAGGGAACAGAATAGGGAGCCCAAAAATAGATGCATGTATGTATCCTACGTATGGTGAATTGATTTTTGACAAAGGCAATTCAGTGGAGAAAGAAGGAAATTACAAGTGGTGTTGGGACAATTGGACATCCATACAGAACTTTGATCCATACTTTGTATCATATATGAAGATTAACTCTAAATGGACTGTAAACCCTAGAGCTACAAAACTCCTAGAAGAAGATACAGAAGAAATATTTTTTGACCTTGGACTAGGCCAAGATTTCTTAGATACAACACAAAAAGCAATATACATAAAAAGAAAATAAAGTATACATCATTAAAATTTATTGTTCCTATTCTGAAAAAGACACTTAAGACATTTAAGAAAAGACAATCTGGGGCTCCTGGGTGGCTCAGTCGGTGAAGTGTCCGACTTCAGCTCAGGTCATGATCTCGTGGTCCATGGGTTCGAGCCCCGCATCCGGCTCTGTGCTGACAGCTCAGAGCCTGGAGCCTGCTTCAGATTCTGTGTCTCCCTCTCTCTTTGCCCTTCCTGCACTTGTGTTCTGTCTCTCTCACTCTCAAAAATAAATAAACATTAAAAAAAAAAAAAAGAAAGACAATTCTGACACTGGAAAAAAATATCTGCAAAACACAAATCTGATAAAGGACTTAGGTCCAGAATACATTTTTTAAAAACTCTCAAAATTCAATAATAAGCAAATAACAACCTAATACAAAAAAAATGGCAAAAGATTTGGACAGATGCTTTACAAAAAAAAAAAAAAAAGATATAAGCATAGCAAAAAAGCACATAAAAAGATACTCTACATCATTAGTCATTAGGAAACTGCATATTAAAACTACAATGATTTACCATACATACAGAGTTAACATTTTATTTTTTTAATTAAAAAAATTTTTTAAGTTTATTTACTTATTTTGAGAGAGACAGAGCACAAGTTGGGGAGGGGCAGAGAGAGAGGGAGAGAGAAACCCAAGCAGGCTCTGTGTTGTCAGCTCAGAGTCCAACGTGGGGCTCGAACCCACGGAACACGACATCATGCCTGAGCCAAAATGGAGAACCAGGCACTCAACCCACTGAGCCACCCAGGTGCCCCAGAGAGTTAACATTGTGAAAGACCACATGTTAGTGAGTATGTAGAGAAAGTGAAACTATCATACACTGCTGGTGGGAAGGTAAAATGGTACAAGCACTTTGGAAAACAATTTGATAATTTCTTAAAAAGTTAAATATACATCTACCATACGATCCAGCCATTTCACTCCTGGATATTTACCCAAAAGAAAAAAAAGCACATAATTATACGAAGACTAGTATCAAATATTCAGGGCAGCTTTATCTATGAAAGCTAAAAACTGAAAACAAATCAAATGTCCATCAACAGGTGAGTGGATAAACAAATTCTAATACAACCATACAGTGAAATGCTGACACATAGAACAACATGGGTGAATCTCAAAATAATTATGCCTCAAGGAGCCAGACACAACCCCCCCCCCCCCAGAAAAAACCAGTATGGTATGAGTCTCTTTTTTTATAGACTTCCAGAAAAATGCAAACGAATCTATAGTGACAGAAAGCACCAGATCAGGGGTTGCCCGGTGATAGGGGTTGGGTGTAGAAAGGGTTAAGAAGGGGCCCAGGGGCACAAAGAAACTTTTGAAGGTAATGGATGCATTCACTATTTTAATTGTGGCAATGCTTTCCTGTATACATGTGTCAAAATTTATCAAATTGTGCACTTTAAATTTGATTCTATGTAAATTGCATCTGGGTGTTGTATGTAAGCAAGGAATCATGGGAATCTACTCCCGAAGCCAAGAGCACACACTGTATGTTAGCTAACTTGACCATGAATTATATTAAAAGAGACAGAGAGAAAGAACTCATCACAAACTGTGATCCGAGGATCAGTGTTTGAGTTGTCTACTGCTACATAACCACCTAGCTCAAAAACTTCAATGGCTTAAAACAGTTGCCATTTAATTTGTTCATAAGTTTGAGGATCAGGCACCTGGGCAGGGCTCAGCTGGCTGGTTTGCTCCTGTGCCAAGGTCTGGGGTCATTCACTCAGCTACATTCAGCTGGTGGTTGGAGGAGCTAGAAGACCCAAGAAGGTGCTCCTTCACACGGATGACATCTTTCCACCGGGCAGTCTTGGGCTTCCCCACAGCGTGGGAGTCAGGCTTCTTACATGGTGTTTTGTTTCCAAGAGAGCGTTCCAAAAAATGAAAACAGGAGCTGCAAACCTCTTAAGGGGCAGTCCCTGAGGTTACACAGTATCACTTCTGCTACATTCTGTGGGTCAAGGCAAGTTGTCCTGTGATCCTTCAGAGGAAGGAATACATCTGTCTATCTATCCCGTGATGAGGTTTTGCAAAGAACGTGCCGCCATTTTAATCCACCACAATCAAGGAGACACAGTGTGCTGCCTGTGCCTCTTCATACCCACAGATCTGGTCCCAGATCACTGGAATACTGACGGAGCAAAGCCCCCACCTCTCCCTGACCGTGCTTGACAGGAGTAACAGCCAAAGCCCTAGGAACATGCTTTCTGCTATTCAGATTTCCTGGAGCACATCTCATTGGCGGAATCTAAATTCCAATCCAGAACTCTGTCTGCAAAAGAATCTAGGAAGTCTAGTTTCTGGCTTGGGTACAGAAAGGAGCACCAGAAAAACGCTAAAGTGGAAGCTAAGTGCCCTGCCCACTACGTCCGCAGGGACTGGAGGGCACCAGAAACCATCAGACGGCTCTATTTTGCTCCTAAGTGCGAGCCAACAGGTATGTGAGCCAGGAGGCAGATGGGGGCTGCTCGCTGCTCTCCACCCCCAGAGGCCTGGATACACCCCTAGAAGGTGTTCCTGTTGGATGCTTATCTGCCTGGGAAGGGCATCCCAGCTGGCAGCTGGGGGCTGGGGTTGCACACTGAAGATATTCCAGCTGAGGTCTTGGACTCTGGGGACAAGCGAGAGCCATTCCACAGGGATTTCTGAAAGAACAAAAGCCAGGCCAGTGCTCACCCTCATCTACCCCTCTAAAGGTCTGCTGATAAGACCGTGGCCCTGATGTCAGCCCAGGCTGAAGCCAAGCTCCCTAGGAAGTGTGATCAGGTCCCCAACATTCGTCTCCCAGAATGGGGGTGGCCATACAGATCCTGTCTCCACAGCCCTTAGAAATTATAAGGCTGCCTCCATCAACAGACGAGCCCAGAGCAGCCCCACACTCCCACAATGCACATCCGGGGTTCCAGGTCCCCAGACGCTCCCCCAGGGACCCCAGCAATGGCCACAGCCACTCACAGGCCCTAGGAGGTCACTGCTTGTCCTGGGCCTGTCTCCCACTGCAAGCGGGGAGTCTCAGCCCCGGCAGCCCAGATGGTCTGAGCTGGTGAGAGTGGGAGGCAGCTCTTGTGTTCTCCTGTCAGTGCTCACTCGAGAAGCCTGCACTCCAGCCCTTGCCTCCTGCACTTGCCGACAAGAGGCGATTTTTGTCAGTCGCTGCCAGTTCTGAGCATTTTTTCTGGCCCAAAGCATTGACTTCCGGTGAAAAACCCAATTTCCCGACAAAGTCTCCTGAATTCTCTGGTCAGGTCTGGCACCTTGGTTCCTCTGCTTCCCTTGGGAGCATGCCGACGAGGCAAGGTAGGCGGCCTGCCGGCCAGGGCCACCCGAGACCCGTGTCACCAAGGGCGGAGATAAGGTGGGTAGCCCCGGGGCAGAGTTCCTCCTTGGTCCCTGTGGACTGAGGGGCTGCCTTCCTTCATTCCTGGGACACGCTTGCTGAATGTTAGAAGGGGACTTCACAGTCCCGTCTCCTAGAGATGGGGAAACTGAGGCCCAGAGGAGTCTGGCCGTGGGTCTGCTCAGCACTAGTCAGTTGGAGTCGCCGACCCCACAACCAGCCCCCTTCCCACAACCATCGCAGTTTTGTATTTTTAGGAAACTGCGAATGCGGGGTTGGGGCAGGTGCTGGGGAGGCTCAGAGGTTCCCTAAGTGTGAGATAGGGACCCATCCCCTGGCTGCCTCCCTCTTCTCTACCCCCGCAGTACTGGGGGAGGAAATGTCTGACTGGAAAAACAACAAGCAGAAGCAAAACACAAACCAAAAACAAAAATTAAAAAAAAAAAAAAACAACCACAGTCTTTCGCTTCTAAGTCCATGACCCCTGTTTCTGGGCAACGGAAGCCTCTAGTTCAAGCTCATATACAGAGCAGTGGAGATTGAATACCTAAAGTCCAGGGACTCCTCCAGCTCTCTGAGGCTCCGAAGAGCAGCTCTGACCTCCATCCTTCAAAAACCACACACACCTGTCTTCTCTTCCGCTCACACACCCACCGACTCACACATTCCTGAGGGAAGTGCCACGTCTGTTGGAAAAGGTAAAGATGTCTTCTTTCTTTCTTTCGGAATTTGTTGCTTATTTACGTTTTAATTCACATGCAGGCAAATCCATCGTTTTTGGTGTACAATTTTATGAGTCCTGACAAAGGCAGGGCCACCAGGATGGTCAAGGTACAGATAGTTCTGTCGTCCTAAAGCATTCTGCCCCTCACGTGATCCCTTCGTATTGAAGCCTGCCCCTCCCTCCACACCCAACCACCTGGCAATCACTGTTCCTTTAAGCTTCCCCTCTCCAGAATGTCATATAAATGCAATGATATAGTATAGGTAACCTTTTGAGGCTGGCTTCCTTCACTGAGAATAACACATTCATATCCATATTAATACTCGTCCAATACATCAGTGTATGAAAATGAACTGTGCAGAAGAGTCAGTGTCCATCTGGTGGGGGGGGGGGGCTCCAGCAATGAGCACGGCTCCCCAGCTCCTCTCTAACCAGCATCATCCTCCCCACCAACACGGTCCCGTTCCGGCCCCTGACCTGCCTGATCACCACGACCCGCAGCCCGCCCAAGTTCACGTGACCCCTAGTTCATCGGCTGCTCCCCAGTCCTGTCGGGGCTGCTGGGCCCTAATCCGGGAGGGAGAAACCCAGACACCCACAGAGCCATGCAGGTACTGTTAATAAGCCTGATGCAGTCAGGAACGGTGGCAACCCAACACAACTGGAGAGCGAACATCCCAGCGAAAGACATTCACGGTAGTAGAAACTATCTGATACACTGTTCCTGCCCCACCCCCTCAAAAGCTACAACATCTGCAGGCCACATTCAGGTGCAGGGACTCTGCCTGCCGCCTCTGAATCTCTCGAATGGAGCCTGTTCCGCCACTCCACCACTGCACCGCTACGAACTATGACAGCACACAGGGCGACCATCTCACCGTTCTGCAGGAGGCAGAACTCAGGGTGACCACGTGTCCCCCACGGAATGCGATGGAACGTGGGGAAGCAGGTGACCCTCTGCGGACTTGGGATACGTCTATGGGATCTGCTTCGTGCAGGTAAAGCTGTGCGAGAGGCCAGCTGAGTGGAAGGGATGATGGCAAGGAGACCCCCCCACCCCCACCCCAGTCACAGCAGTCTGGTGCTTCTTTACAGTAACATTCTTCAGGGTACAGATTGGCCATCTTTGGCTCTTTCCTTACTCCTGCCGTGTCCCATCCACCAAGAACAGCACAACCCCCCACATATACAACCAAGGGGAGGGGGAGGTGGCGAGCTGCCCAGAGCTCTTGGATAGAGGTACTGTTGTCCCTCCACTGCTGATAGCTCACCACTGTGCCCTTTCCTGGTGTCACCCTTCGCCCAAGGTTATGGCCGCTTGGCAGGTGCAGCCTACGACCACAACCGGTTGAAGTCGCCGTAGAAAAGCCTGCTCGCTCTCCTCTGGTCTCAGTTTGGAACCACTCCAAGGGGCCATCCAGCTCCAGACCCTTCTATGGGCTTGGACGAGGTCTGTGCTGCAACCGCATTGGAGGGAATTTCTCCCCCCGCCCGACCCTGCTTCGCTCAGGCCCTGCACATCGGCTTCCCAAGCGCATCCCTAGAAACCGCTTGCACACAAGCCTCCACCCCAGAGTCTGTTTCTAAGGAACCCAACCAAAGGCAAAGGGTGAACAGGCTTTAGTTAGTACAAATATCAGAGTCACCTGTAAAGTATTTACTCCATCTCTCAATATTCCAGATGTTATTTCGTTTGATCCTGTAAACAACTCAAAGAGGTGGGTGGGTATATAGTTACTCCATTTATACATGAGTAAAATAAGGTCCAGAAAGGTTGGGTGTCGCATCCAAGGTCAGTCACATGGACAATAATAATCGGATCTAAGCTTCTGACCCTCCAAGCCCTGCTCTCTAGTTCACTACAATGGCCGGAGCTGTTGGGAGAAAGACAGCCCTTTATAGGGACGAGATGGAACAGGTGGGGGGGTATGAGCAGGCTGCCACGTACACTTGGGCTTCACACAATCGTGGGGCACGATGCACATTCCTAGACAACAGTTTCACGTCTATTTTCTCTCATCTCTCCAGCAGATGGCAGTCAAGTGACTTGAGGAAGGGGCAGCTCTTCATTTGCAGACCAGCATCACTTGGGTTACTGGGGAGCCAGCAGAGGCAAGGGACGTGTGTGTGTGTGTGTGTGTGTGTGTGTGTGTGTGTGTGAGAGAGAGAGAGAGAGAGAGAGAGAGAGAGAGAGAGAGAGAGACAGCGAGACAGAGAGAGACTAGGGCAGAGGGTACATGTAGGAGACAGCCAATCCCACCAGACAACAATCCCTCAGATATGAGCTAACCTGTTCATTTAGGTAATAGGAGGGATCAGGTCACCATCTCCACGGAGGTCCCTCCGTGCCCTTGACCACGAATACATTTCTCCTTTTCTCTGCCCCTCCTAAGATAGAAGGTCTCAACTTCAAACCGCTCAAGCTTCAAAATACAGCAAAGTCTCTTCTGAGGAGAGCTCTGACAACCCACGAGGGTCACCTGTAATCACTTCTTAAAATTACCTGGGGGGAAAACTGAAATGGAGGACTGTCTTCAAAATATAGCAGGGGCGCCTGGGTGGTTCAGTCAGTTAAGTGTCCAACTTTGGCTCAGGTCATGATCTCACGGTTTGTGAGTTCGAGCCCCGCCTCCGTCTCTGCACTGACATTGCGGAGCCTGCTTGGGATTCTCTCTCTCTTCCTCCCTCTATCCCTCCCCTACTCTCTCTCTCTCTCTCTCTCTCTGTCTCAAGGTAAATGAGTAAACATTTTTTTTTTTAATTTTGCAAAATACAGCGGAGTGAAGATACCTCTTAAATTGTCACTTAAAACGGCAGTGCAATGATTTAAAGAGGCATAAACACCACAAAAGTGTGGAAGAGGTAGCAACGGTAGTCGTGACAACTTTTCGGACGTTGGAGCAGCAAGTGACCTAGCAGAGCCGGAAAGCTGGGTTCGAAGTGCTCGAAGAGGGAGGGGTGCCAAAGGAAAACCAAGGACACCCTCCTCCTTGAAACCCTAGAACGTTCCTGGGATTCCGGCACTGGCACCAGGCAGCTTTGGAAGTGGGGGAGGGGGCGCGGCTGAAAAAAGGAGAGGGCTGGGCAACAGTCTGTATTCAGAGCACCTGGGCTTCCAGACCCCTCGCCACCAGACACAATCTGGCTACATCTTCAGAGAATCAGTGTCATTCGTTCACACGCAGAGTGAAAAAGAAGTATGAAGGTGTGGGCTTGCAGTGGACTGTCCCTGGGGCCAACCTCTGCAAATCTCCTGGCCTTACCCCCACGCTCGTGCAATGGTTTTGCCGCTCCAAGCACGGTGGCCTCGTTCAAGGCAGGAAGAAGGGGAAGAGGGAGAGAGCTCATCCAGCTGCCCCTGTCCTCTTGTATCAGGAAAGCAAATGCCTTCCCAGAAACCGCCCCGCCCCAGCCAAACTTTGCTCATGACTGGTGGCCATCATGCGGCCACATGGCCAGCCCTGGGTACAGGAGAAATGAGGAGGCAAGTACTTCTCTTGGACAGCCTTCCTGGGACAGACAGGCAGGGAGAAAGGGTGAGGAGGATAAGTGTGGAGCGAGCAGAGCTCCCGACAGGTGAGCTTTACGGTGGGGACGGTTGGGGGCCCAGCATTAGAGGTCTTGTCTCTCGGGCTGGGCATTTTCTCAGTGTGAAATTCTCCAATCCTTTGCCAGAGTTCCGGCACCTAGCAGAGGTAGGAAACCAAGGGTCCCAGGAGATCTTACTCTCAGTAAAGCCCCTCACTTCTGCCAGATGCCCCCTCCCAGAGTCATATGGTTGGTCACAAATGGGGGAGGACCAGCCCCTGGCTGGGAGGGGCAGGGAGAGGCATCTCTGGGTCCTCCTGGCTTTTGTGTGAGCTTTCCACCAAGCCTCCCGCTTCCAGCCCCGACCTGTACCTCCGCCTTCCAAGATGCCTAGTCCTGAGTGTGTATGGGTTCTGAGCCCCGGACCAGCCTGCCTCTTCACCTGCCCTTACCCCAGGCATTAGCAGAGGGAAGAAAACAGAAGCACAAGCTCGTTACCACTCTTCCCTCTAATTACCATCTCCTATCCTACCTGTTGTCCATCTCTAGATAGGACAGAATGGATAGGGGAATGGACAGAAAAGCTGCGGTGTGTGCGTGACATAGAATGCTCTGCAGCTGTCAGAGCGAGGAATTAACTGCCCACACTACCATGTGGACAAGAGCTCCCAAGCAGAGTGTTAGGGGAGACACAGAAGAAGAATGAAAGTTAGAACAATACCCATTTATATAAATGAAAAGCACATATACACAAATGGCCAATAAACCATGAAAAAGTGCCCAATTTCATTAGTCATCAGGGAAATGCCAATTAAAACCACAATGTGAAACCTCTGCACACCCACTCGAGTGGCTAAAAGGAAAAAGATAAAAATACCAAGTACTGGGGGTTGCTGGAGGATAAACTAGATTCTCATATAGTCGCTGCTGATGGAGTATACGTTGGTAGAACCACTCTGAAAAACTCCTCGGCAGTGTCTACTAAAAGGGAAAACGCTCTCTCCCGTGACCCAGCAGTTCCTTCCCAGAAAGGCATGCTTACGTTCACCAAAATCCATATGCTGGAACACTCGTAGCAGTGTCGTCCGTGGGAACCCTGCATGAGAAACTACCAACCCCCATCAGCAGTAGAATGGATAGATTGTGCTAGTCTCATCCAATGGAATTCTAAAAAGCGATGAGAACAAACACACTGAAACTACAAACAGTGGTCGGGATGGCTCTTCAGAAGAAACCAGATACTAGGGTTTATACTTGCGGATTCCATTTATTTTTTTTAAGATTTTTATTATTTTTTTTAATTTTTTAACGTTTATGTATTTTTGAGAGACAGAGCGAGACAGAGCATGAGCGGGGGAGGGGCAGAGAGAGAGGGAGACCCAGAATCGGAAGCAGGCTCCAGGCTCCGAGCTGTCAACACAGAGCCCGACGCGGGGCTTGAACCCACGAACTGTGAGATCATGACCTGAGCCGAAGTCGGATGGATGCTTGACCGAGTCAGCCAGGTGCCCCTCTATGATTCCGTTTTTTTTTTAATATCAAAAGTAGACAAAACTAACATGGGCAACTCCATTTGAGTGCGTGTAGCAGTTACCCACAGGGAGAAGCTGCAGTGACAGGAAGAGGGTGTGGACAGGGCTTCTGGGAGGCTCCTGATGTTTGGTTTCTTGATCTGTGTGCTGGTTACACACAGGTTTTCAACTAGCGACCACCCTTGAGCTGAACATTGAGGGTCTGCACTCTTTTCCGTGTGTAAGTTATAATTCAGTAGAAATAACACAGAGAAAGAAAAGCCTGGGGCAATAAAAACAGAAAACACACAGGTGCGAACCATATTACACATTTTACAGATCTCCTTTTTCTACTAGAGAGGGAAACTGTGTGGGCCAGGGAACGACGTGATGATGGCAGCAAAGGGAAGAACTAACAGGAAGTAATACAGGAGAAGAGTCTTGACCTGGTGCTCGACTCCAGTGCCCTTAACTTTTGAACCAGAAGTGGGGGAGGGGGGATGGAATAAGGAAACACTAGTCTTAAAAACTTTGATTGTTCTCAGACTCCTGACCGTATGTTCCTGCTTTAATTAAATGGGGTCCCGGCAAGAAAAGAAAGTCGCCCAGATCTTGGCAAGGGCTCCTTGTAGAAGGTCCCAGGCCTGTGCCCTTTCCTGACCCCCTGCGGGCCCTCTCAGACCACTAGATGTGTTAGCTGAATCTCCACGTGGTCAGAATTCTGATTCCTCCCTCCCCTGGGCTTCTCTCCCCTCGTTTACAACTGTGGCGCGTCTAGATTCATGCCTTAACCTACCTCTCCCGCGCACCATCCAAATGCCCAGCGCTAAGGAAGACTCAGAATACTCCCGTCTGCGACATGCAGCTGAAGCAAAGGACCTTTCTAACGATCCCCCCACCCCCTCTCGCCCGCCCCAGCAGCCTCCGCTCCAGCTCAGTCTCCTGCTTGGCCCAATGCCCATTTGTAAGTTCCGATCTGCCTTCTGGGGTCTAGAAGCCGGTGGTGGAAAACCTCGGGAGGACCCCCATTGTACAGCCCTCTCCTCCCGCCTGGGAGGTGAGAGCTCAGGGAAGGCGGTGGGTCCCGCGCCCCCGGCTGCCGTTGACACGGCCTGCACTTCCCGCTCTGACCGCTAGTGGGAGATGCTGGCCAACCTGAGGCCCGTCAGGGGGCTAGAAGCCGGCAGGCTGTTTGTGATTCATCTGTCTGGCGAGGAGCCATCCTACCCAATCCAGGCCCAGAAAGTGTCCTGTGTCCTAAACTTTCCTGCAGACAGACTTCCTCACCGATCCCCCCACCCTGGTCTAGCCGTCCTGAAAGCAGGAATAGCTCCTCAGTATATATAGAAGGCACCAGGGGACACCTGGAACCCCACACGCAGGTCCCAAAGGGACAATGGCCTCAGGGTGACCTGTCCAATATCCCCGTGGAGGGGCAGGTCACAGCCTCTGAACTCTCAGACCCAGCACCTTGGTGCTTTCTGAGACACCAGGACCCGTTTTGCCCTCCAAGAGCAGCTTTAAAGTCAGGAAAGTAAAATGCTACTGATAAAGAAGACAAAGGCTGTGCGTGTGTGCGTGTGTGCGTGCATGTGTGTGCTTGTGTGCCTGTGTGTGTGTGTCCGCGCTCCTGCACTCCTGTGACAGCTCTGGGCAGTGGCCCTGCACGGGACAAAGCATCATCCCTTCCAATTATCTTACCGGCCTTTGGGAAAGAGCTCGTAGCCTGTCTTGCTTTAAAAAGGCGTGTGTTCCCGGGCATGTGTCCCTATGGGTCAGCCCGGGTGCCCAAGCCCTAGCTTGCAGGGTAGTCTCCGTCCGTGTGTGAGAGGCAGTGTCTAACTCAGTGTCCCCACGTTTGAGTGTGTGTGTGTGTGTGTGTGTGTGTGTCGAGGTGCAGGTTGCGTGTGCCCCAACGAGGTGGGCGTACGTGAGCATGTGTGGGTGTCTGTCTATTTGTTGCTTATGTCCCTGTCTCTGGTCTGCGTGTGTCTGTGTGTCGGTGCAGGCGTCTGGTACTGTGCGGAACTGGGTGCTGCCCGTGCTTCTGCGGGCCAGTGTGATCCCCGTGTGAGCGTGTGCGCCTCCGCGGCAGCGTGTCAGGGGATGTGCGTCTCCGAGTCGCCTGTCGCTGAGTTCATCAGAGTGTGTCTGCCGATGTCCATGTGGGTGTCTGTGTGTCGGTGCGTGTCTCTCTCACTGCGCAGGTGTGCGTGTGTCCAGTGCGTCCGCGTGTGTCGTGAGGCCGCATCAGGGTACGTCCCTGTCCAGGGGGCTGAGTATCCCTCGTGGGGTCCCCAGGTCGGTGGCGATGCCTGTGTGTATCCGCCGGTGCGTGCCGGCGTGTGCCCGTCCCCGTCCGCGTGGGTGGCTGCATGTGGCGAAGCGTCCCGGGGTCGGTGAGCGTGCACCCCAGCGTGTGCCCGCGTCTGCGTGTGCCTGTCCGTGTCCGCGTGGGCGGCGGTCTGCGGCCGGGCCCGCCCCCCCCCGGGGCAGCGTGGGGGTGTGCGCCCCGGCGGGCGCCCAGGGGTTCACCCTCTGAGCGGGCGGAGCGCCACGTGCGGAGTCCGGGGCGCGTCGCTCTGGGGCGGAGCCAGCCCGGGGCCCCAAGCCCCAGGCCGAGCCCAGGCGGGGCCCGCCCCCGACCCCGCCCCCAGCCCGAGCCCGCGCCGCCCGCCGAGCCCCGGAGCCCGAGCGGAGCGGCGGAGCCGAGACGGCGGCGGCGCCCGTGGGATGCGGGGATCGCGCCCCCGGGGCCGCTGAGCCTGCGCCCAGTGCCCCGAGCCCCGCGCCGAGCCGAGTCCGCGCCGAGCCTCAGCCGCCCATCCCGGGGCCCGGGCCGGGGGACCAGCAGGTGAGCGAGCGCCCCCGCGCCCGGGAGCCCCGGCCCGGCCGGAGCCCCCTCCGCCTGCCGCCGCCCAACTTTCCTCCCCGAGGGTCGGACCCTCCAGCCCCTGCGCACCCCCTCCCCTGCCCCGGGTGCGCCCGGCAGTTCCCTCCCCCATCGCTGCCCCCCCGAGGCTGGGAGGCGGGAGAAGAAAGGGTGCAGATCTGCCGGGCTGGAGGGGACCCCCGGGGGGGGGCGGTGGAGGGGGGCGTCTGTAATCGCCTTGCGCCCCCTCCTCATCCCTTTCCTTCCGGGTTTCCCGGTGCGCTGTCGAGGGCCGGGGGGGAGGAGGAGCCGCGGCCCCGGCTTCCCGGCCGACCCTGGCGCAGGCTCGGGGAGGGTCTGGGATTGGGACCCGGATTCCCGAGGCCGGAGACCCCAAGGTCAGAGCGGCGACTAGGCGCGCAGTGAGTGTGGTTCCAGAGAGCCGGGGAGCCGACCGAGCAGGGCTGGGGATGGGGGAGGGGGCCAATCACCCCCTCTCTCTGGGCCCCGCCGAGCCGTCCTCTGAGGGTATCTTCTCTGGGACGAGATCTCTGCCCGTCCTGACCTGGGAAAGATCTCTGCGCCCTGAGGCGGCAGAGATTTATATGTGTGTCCTGTCTCTCTGCGCGCTCCGACCAGGAAGAGATCTCTGTGCCCTCTGACGCCCCAACGGGGCCGCATCTGGTCTCTGTGTGCCTTGAAGGAGGGAAGAACTCCTTGTGGCCTCAACAGAGGAGATCTCTGTGCGCTGGGACTGGCGAGAGTTCTCTGCCCTCCTCGCTCTGACCTGGGCAGGTCCACTCGCCCTGACGGGAGGGAGGCGGCTCTCATTCTCTGCGTTATTTGATCGTCTTTGGTGGCACCGGGAGGAAGTCGTGGTGCCTAGCCTTGTGGAGGCCAGAGATGTGGAGAGTGCTGGTGGGGGGGGGATGCTGGGGACGAGGCCCCGGGCATAGGCCCGCCTTGCAAACACCTGTTGGAGGCCGGTGCACAGATGAATCAGGAAGCCATGACTGAGGTTGGGGCAGGAGTCGGTCTTCTCTCCTGAGAGCCCCGAGACCAGTCCCAGGAGGGCAGGATCCGTCTCCTCTTGGGGTCCTGGGCTGGCATTCCATCCCCCCAGCTCCTGCTGAGACCCTCGTCACCTTCCTCCGTGAGCCTGGACAGCTCAGTGGAGACAGACACACCATATGACCCCACCGCGCTGCAGCACCTCAGCCTTCTCCCTGCTTCCCGTCAAACCCCTCAGGATCTACGGGGACCCTGAGTAGCAGAGGCCCAGGCCACTGGGAGCCCAGCCCTGGGTACTGCTGTCCTCAACTCCCATCTCCTCGCCCTCAACTCCTCCCAGTTGGAATTGGGCAGGTGCACGTGAGTGGGTGGTAATGGAGCTGGAAGGCGGAATGAGGGTGGCACAGGCTGATAGCTGAGACCATGCCGCAGTCACAGGAGCATCGGAAGGGGAGGGTCAGGGCACAGCCAGACCGTGGAACACAGATTTTATGCTAGAAGGTCCAGCTCTGTGCTGCAGTGAGCCTCGTTGAAGTTTTAATCTAATCCTGTCATCACTGCCACATTGTACAGGGGGAAACTGAGGCTGACGGTGGGCCAAGGACTTACCCAAGGTCGTCTAGAGAGTCCGTGAATTTGGCGCACCACCTGGGGTGAAGATTCCTTGAGAGCCACTTCCTGGGGGCCAGAAGGACGTAGGACTGACCAAAGAGGATCTGAGCAGACAGGGAAGGGGCTCTGGAGTGCCGAGAACCAGCATTCAGCCCAGGGTGGTGGGGGCAGCTGCTGTGCCTCTGAGGTGCTTGGCCTGTCTCTGTGTGGTGCTCAGAGCTGCTCTGGAAAAGTTCCAGGATTGACTCACTCAGCATGAAGACTGAGCTCGCAGTGGTGGGAAGCATCAGAGACAGCTGACAGTTGTGGAGCAGAGGAGGCTGGTGCCCCAGCAACCCAAGAAGGGAGTCCTGGGAACGTCCTGGGACAGAGGTCAGGGGCAGTCTCCGTTCTGCTCACAGGAGGCTAGTTCCCGCTCACCCATGGGAAGGTTATCGGAAAGGTGTGTAACGACAGGAGTGAGCCCCCTTGCTCACCTGAAAGAGGGCTGATTATCTTCCAGCCGGAAGAGTCAAGATTATCTAACAAAAATAACCTTCCACATGGGTTTTGAAGGATGCATAGGAGTTTTCTAGATGAAGGAGCTACAGTCTAGCCATCAGGACCAGCCACCCAGTGCCGATTTGTGAGACAACACAAATTCAGTTCAGCGACCCGTTTGGGTCTCATGGTGTGAGGGAGGGAAGAGCAGAAGCTAAAGCCAAGGTCACAGTCACGGGGGCCCTTGTGAGCTCTACTCAGGAATTGGGAATTTATCCTCAGTAATGGTACTAAAAATAGCTAACATTCACTGAGTGCTTTCTGCCAGCCAGGCATGGCACTAATCACTTTATAAGGCTCATCCCCTGAATCCTTGCGTCAACCCTGGAGGCAGGGGACCATACTAAGGACAGTATTGCAGGTGGTGAGACGGGAGACCCAGAAAAGTTAAATAACTTGCTCACACATCTACTAAGTCACACATCTACTAAGTAGCAGGCCTTGGGTTTGAACCCAGGTGTCCATATATCTGCTCTAGACTGTCCTACCCCTCTAGTGCAGACCGTGGGTGCCACCAAAAGCCTTTCAAGTGAAGGAGAGGAACAGTCAGGTTACCACAGGTGGTGGAACTTGTCCTGTTCCAACTTTCTTCTCTGTTCAGGGACTCGCCACTTCTCCCGTCCCTAACTTTGACTGCTCATTAAGTGAGATTTCCCACCGCCCTCCCACACCGTGAGCGAAGTTTAGGTTGGCAAGCTTGATAAAGGACAAAGGAGAAGCGACGGACGTTGCGGGGCTCTGACTGGAACCGTCGGTGCTTCCAAAGAGAGATGCCAACGTCCAGCAGTCATTTGGAGGGGAGAGTCCAGCGTTCAGGCAGGAGAGCTGGGCTGGCGGTGGAAACTTGGAAGCATCTGCAGAGGCCGGCCATGGGATCCATGGCAGTGAATTAGACTGTCCAGCAAGAGTGCAGACCAGAGGTTCTCAACCCTGGCGATGTTAGCATCTCTCGGAAAGCGTTTTTAAATTGAAAAAAAAAAAAAAAAAAGCCCAGGCTCCACCCCCAGAGGTTCTAATTCGTCTGGCACCAGAAATGTTGAAAGCACCTAGGTGATCCTAATGTGGGATAGAGGGTGCAACACAACAGGGTGGGGGCAGTCCAACAGTCAAGGCCGGAGAAGCCTGTAGAGGAGCCTGAGAAGGAGCAGTCCGAGGGTGGGAGGCAGGCCAGGAGTGGGAGGTGTCACAGAAAGCAAGGAGGGAGCCCATCCTGGAGGAAGGGGTGTCTTCCGTTTCCTTCTGCCGAAGAGTGAAGAATCTTTCGCATTCTGAGAAGTTCATGGATAGATCAAAAAGAATGCATAATTTCAAAACGAGTGTCTGTTAGATTGAGCAAAAGTAAGGGTGCCCGTGACCTTGGCAACAGAAACTTCCTTAACACCTACAGAACGTGGTGCCCAGCACAGATGGACAGTTGTTGAATGAATGAATGAATGAATGAATGAATCAGTGAGGGTAGGAGCTAGTTTGGAGTGGATCCAGGAATGAGCATGAGGTGAGGAAGTGGAGACAGCATGTGTAGACAGCTCTTTGCAAGAGTTTGATGGTTTAAGAGGGAGGGAAGAGATAGAGGGGAGCTGGCCGGGGGTGGGGTCAAGGTGGGGGGGGTTGTAGGGAGAGCCTGAAGTGGACTCTAGGCATGTGTGTTCATGCGGTGCACCCACGGGCAGTGCTTATCGGGAAAAATACCTTTTCCTCACAGGGAGGGGCCAGAGGTCTCTGCATTGACGTTGTGCCCATGGGGCCTCAGTTGTTCTCAGAGGGGGATTTTGCGGGCAGGCACTGTGATTCCTCCTGGGGGTGGGGGGCACGAAGGAGAAGGAAATCTTGCTGTGAGGAGAGAAAGGTGTTCCAGAAAGCAGTATCTGGGGACACGATGAGGTTGTATGGAGCAGGTACCCAGGAGTAGGGGGGCTAGCGTAAAACTCCCGTGGCAGGGAGCAGAGCAGGCATGGGGGGCGGGGGCGGCTGCAGAGGAAGCCGGGACTGGATGCCCACTGTCTTCTGCCAGCCCAGGCTGGCCTGAGGTGGAGGTCTGAGGCAGAGTTCAGCCTGAGGTGGTTGGGGAGAGCCTGGATAGGACATTCAGGACCTACTCTGTGCCATGGAAGATTCTAGAAGGTGTACAATTCAGACACAATAACTGCTCTCATGGAGTTTACCTGCTACTGGGGAGAGACAGTCTGGATACCACTTAACAAATAGATACAGAAGATAATTTTAGATCATGATCAGGACTATGAAGGAAGTGAAACAGGATGATGTGATGGAGAGACAAGAGTGACCCTAGACTGGCTGGTCAGGGAAGGCCTCTTGAAGGAGGTGATTGAACTGAGACCCGAATAACAAGAAAGAACCAATCCAGAGGACATCTGGAGAAAGAATATCTTATAAAGAGGGAACTGCATGTGCAAAGGCCCTGAGGCAGTGACAGGCTCCTGAGGCATGGGTGGCTTAGGTGGCCAGAATAGAGATAATGAGGGGGAGCTGGATGCCTCAGTTTCTGACCCCCACCCTTTCCATCATCTGCCCCCTTCTGATATGCACGGGTTATACCACTGCCTGGGACTGGCAGTGGTTCCTGGGGATGAGACTATTTTTAGACACAACTCTTCTCTTTGTGGGCCTAGAACATACCGTGTCTTTTTAAGATGATCAATATGGAATGGGTGCTATTTATAGAGCCTCCACGTCAATTCTTGGGGCCTGGGACCCTCACATGGGGGAGGGAGCCCAGGAGCAGGCTCCTCAGGAGCAAGCCCCGTGGCTGGCACAGCACTGGGGCCATGTGACTCATGGACTCTTTGAAACTTGTGTCACCTCCCCTGCCAGGCCACCCTCACCCCACCCTGCAGAATCACAGCCCTGGGCTGGGGAGCTGGGTGCCCACGGTTTCCCCACCACCAGCTTCATTTCCTGGAGGAGTATCTGGTGTGCCCCAAGCCCAACAGAAAATGTACTGGTTATTGAAGCTAGAGTCTGGTGGGACAGTTCTGCGAATGTCTCTTGTCCGTTCCTCACTTTTACTACTCTGGATGGGCAGAAAAGGATACCGAAGACCCTCGGGGCCTGGCAGGTTCACCCCCCAGGGCCAGAGAGAAGGCTGCTCAGGCCAGAGGAAACACGTGGTTGGGGCTGGGGGCTCAGCCTCCCCAGTGGAGGTCAGCGTGGCCCAGAGCAGCCAGGGGAGGGCGCCTGGAAGAGGTAGGATTAGAGTCCAGCTGAGGCGGAGGCACAGAATTTGGAGAGGTGAAAGCAGGCTGTGCTTGCAGGCCTGTTCTGAGAAGCAAACGTGTGTGCTCTGGGGCTGGAGTTCGGTTCTTCCTCCTCCGTTTCGCCTTCTGACCAAATCTCCAGGGAGGCCGTGGGAAGCCGCACCTCCCCCCGCCCCCAACGCGGGGGTGTTAAGGGAGTGAAAGAACAGGATAGAGGTGCTCTCGTGGCAGTTGTGTGGGTGCCGGAAGGTCCCTCACCCGCTTGGAGATCCCGCTGGTGTCATCTCCAGGGGCCTGTCCCCTCCTTGCAGCCCTGGAGGCCGAGGGCCAGTGCGGGTCAGCCCGTAGGCTCAAGGTCACACAGGCATTGGGGCGGCGCTAAGCCTGGGCCCCTGTCTCCCTCGCCCCACCCAGGCCTGGCCCGGGCAGCCCCCGTGCTTTCTGGGAATGGATTTTGAAGGGTAGAAAGGCTCTTCCTGGCATTAAAGGATGGTAAATGCCTTTCTGGCGGGTATTGATTCCTCGAAGTCCTGTGTGAAGGAAGGGCCTGACTCCAGAGGCAGTGTTCAAAGGGATGGCAGGGCAGGGAGAGGTTTGGCTAGAAGCACTGATTTCAGTTCTCGGGCTACATTAGCTGTCCCTCCATCTGGCCAGGCTGGGAGATCTAAGACGGGGCGGGGGGTGGGGGGGGGGGGCTGGAAATCAGGCCACGGGAGGGACCAGCCCAGCCCTATCAATACTTGCTGTGTGGCCATCAGAGCCCCAGCCTCATCGACCTGGGCCCATAGCAGGAAAGTGTTCCAAAGAGCTCCTCAGAGCCAGAGTGCCTGCCCTCTGCTGCCCAGCCCTGCTGCCTGCTTCGGGGCCCATCCCCGGGAAGAATCCAGGCCCTTCAGCCCATTCTCCCATCCTCCGACTAAGGGACACCCAGCTGGTGTGGGGGTGCAGGGAGGCAGAGGGACAGAGGCCTGCCCGCCACAGCCAGACTTGAGCGAAAGAAGGCCCGGGAGCTCAGCTGGCCATTTGCAGTGCCAACCCAGCCACCACCCCCACCGTGGTGGGCTTGGATGAGGCACAGACTGCCAGTTAAATAAAGCGACAGCTAGTTGCTAACAAAACTGGAAACCCAGGGAAAGCCCCCACTCGCTTGCTGAGCTGGGTGCCTGTTAGATGTATAATTGCTGAGTTTCTGTTTCAGGAAATGTCTGAGGGAAGGAGAGAAAAATACTCCCTAAGGATCCCCCGGGGGCGGCCGTCCCCAGAGATAGCTGGACTTTGGGGCCTTTCCAGCCCTTGCCTTTTATGATTGAGTTGTTTCTGAAGGGCTTGTCCCCAGATGGGTCACTTATGGTCGCTGTGCATTGCAAAGGGAACTTAGATGACTTAGACGGCAGTCACCAACAAATACACAGTAAAAATCTCAGAAGCATTGTGTCGAGCAAGAACATTCAAGGCCAACAGCCCATACAGTGTGCTTCTATATATGTGAAGTTCTAGAACAGGCAAAACTAATCTGTGCTGATAGAAATCAGAAAAGTTGACCGGAACGGGACCTTAGGGAACTCTCTGCGGTGACGGGAATGTTTAGGATCTTAACTGGGGAGCAGAGGGGGTAGTTACACAAGTATATAGATTTGTTAAAAGTCGTTCAACTATAGCATCTAAAATCTGTGCATTTTCTTGTTTGTATATTATACCTCAATTTCAGGGTATTAAGGCAAAAGGATTGCACATGCATACTGTGTCAACAGACACTTTTGTGGCATAGATTTTGTGTATTTATGGGTGGATTGCCTTATCTCTGAGGAGTAAGGGACCCTACGCTCCCCAGGTTTCACTGGGGGAACTTCTGTCTCCCTCAGTGCACACAGTAGGTGCTCCATAAATGCTTCGGTTGCCATGACATCGGTGCACGAAGGCTTTTTTTTTTTTTTTAAGCCCAGGTATTGAGCAAAATGAGTTGGAAGAAATGTGCTAGAAAGAGGCTTAGGATGCTGATTGCTGTCTCTTGGGCACCTGTGTGCCCTCAAGGTGATTCCCAGGCCATAGGTGGGCACCTTTCTGGCCCAACTGTGTGTAGATGCATGGGTATAGATGGTCCAGGGCCTGGGGCAGAAGTGCCCTGGTTGACCGAGCCAGCTCTCTGACTTCTGAGTTCTGTGGTCGCATCGTGGATCATTCAGGTCCCCACCCTGGAGACCCAGGGCCTCTAGGCAGCCCTGGGCCTTGACTAACAGCTCAGTGCCTCCTGGCACAACATTATAGATCCCTGTGCATGGAGCAGTGAACAGGATTACAAGGCAGACTCGGGCTTGGGGGGGAAGAGGATGTCGTGTGCCCTGTGGAGGGGCCCCTGAATGACCTGGGAAGTTTGCAGTTCTCCTGACCTGGCAGTGGGAACACCACTGACCCCGAGATGAATGAACCGCTTCCAAGCCCGGTGGGCCCTGTGCTTACTGTGGGGAAGGAGGAGTTTGAAAAAACAGAGGCTTTGGCTGAATCCAGGGCTCAAGCCAAAGGTGCCCCCGCCCCCATTCCAGCTCTCCCTTCAGCGCCCACTCCGGAGAGCCCCCCCCCTCCCCCGCCCCGGTCTCAGGGACCCCATTTCATCCTGCCTGGGGAAACACTCGCAGAGCAAGCGGGTGGGGTTTTCCTGTCAGCTGAATTAGCCTCGGCTTCAGCCTGAGTGTTGGAATAAATGAGATGCAAATGAATGTAAATGAGGGCATCCCCAGCTTCTGGGGTGGGCGTGTTCGCCTCCGGGAGGGATGGGGGCGGGGGGATTCTGCAGGACTTCCCCAGATTGCTGGGGGCTGGGATAGGGACTAGAGAAGGAAAGCCCCCTCAGGATCCTCACCCCCTCCCCAGAGATAGGGCTCGGACTAGACAGAGTTAATGCGTGTGCAGCCTCAAAGGAGTGGAGCCTGCAGGGAGCCGGTTAGCTGAGGCCCTGCACAAGGACATGCCAATGTGCCTTTGATCCGGGAGCAAGGACCTGAATGCCCAGGCCACGAGCACCAGCTGGCACCCCCGCCGAGCTTTTGTCCAAGCTGGTACCCTGGGAGCGCCAGGACTGTGCAGATAATTGCCTGGGCAGGAGGGATGCTGTAGACCCCTCCCACTTCCCCCCTGTCCCCCACCTCCCTCCCAACCACCCACAGCCACTGCCCCAAACCGGGGTGGCCACTTTCTGGTCTGCGGAGGAGGACAACTGCCCTTCAGCCCATCCCTACCCCCTCCCTGTCCCTCCCCTCCCCCACCCCCAGCTAGCCTGAGGCCCAGCCCAAAGCGGGTGGAGTTCTGTAAGGGTTTAGAGCCTGGTGGCCGGGACACCGTGGTCACGCCATCAGTGGAGATATAACGTGAACTACAACCGCAAGTCACATATGCAATGTGAAATGTTCTAGTAGCCACATTTTAAAAAGTCAAAAGTAGCAAGTGAAGTTAATTTGAACATATTTTACTTAACCCAGTATATCCAAAATATCATCTGTGTAAATCGTAATCCACGTTTAAAAGTTAATGATGGGATCGTTGAATTCTTGACCGTACTAAGCCTTCAGAGTCGGTGTGGAGCGTACAACAGCACATCTCGATGGGCACGAGCCACATTCCACGTGCTCCGTGCCATGGGGGCTGGGTGGCCACCCTGTTGGACAGGGCAGTTGGACAGGGCCGGAGCTGGAGAGAGAACCTGCTAGGGAGTCATTTCCGACGAGGGAACTGCTGACTCTCTGGGCATGGGCAGAAATAGGCCAGGGCTCCCTGGGAGCATCTGCCCACGAGTGGGCACAGACACGTTGGCCAGCCAGAGGAGGCCAACAGGGACTAAGCCAGGGACTCCTAGCTCTGTAGTGGGGATCACAGAGACATGCCCCACCCACGGTAGACCTTGCCCCTTCCTCCCCACCCTCTGTGCCATCAGAGGTGGGAGACGAGGTAGGACCTTGGTTAGACCTGGCTTCGCACAGACTGGGGCTCGCTTACTTGACCTGCGAGCATCAGATTTCCCTTTGTGTAACGGAGATAATAACCTCCCCTCTTCCTGGGATTGTTGCAGGGATGAAAGGTGACCCACAGCAGCACTTAGAGCCGTCTAAGTGCTACTTAGTATCACGTGATACTGCTGGCATGGCCCACCCAGCTCATGATTGGGGAAACTAAGGTCCAGAAAAAGGGGGCGTTCTGATGCTGTCCAAGCTCACCGTGTGGGCTAGTGGCTGGGCAATAGGAGGGTTAATCTGGCGCTCATTCACTCATTCATTCACTCACCAGGCCCTTCGAGGCATCTCTGCTGGGCCGGACTGTGCTTTGGGAGCTCAGGACACAGCCGAAGGCAGACGCAGAACAGAAACAGGGAATATTCCAGACAGGGAAGTGGGGGAGCCAAAGGTGGAAGCGGAGTTGGGCACAGGGCCCGGCTCTCTGGCCCAGGGCATCGCTTCCTTGCTAATCTCAGCAAGGCTAAGTGGAAATTTCCTTAGAAGCCACCGAGTCACATTGCGGATGGCTCGGACTCATTTTCCCATCATGACCTGTTGATTTAGGATCCATCACCTTGGGCAGAAAAGTACTCTAGGAAGTCATTTGTAGGACCATGCACACAGTGGGTGCTGCTTAAATGTTCGCTGAATCACTCAGTTAATAAAAGGATTCTATGCGTTGAGGTGTTGATTAGTTTTAACTTGTTTTCCTCCAGGAAGATATGAATTCGCCCCTGGTGCCCTCCCCTCCGCCTGTGGGGAGTGAGCCCTGGCTTCCTGAGCACCCACACGCTCTCCCTGAGCTTCTTGCTTTAGGACTGAGGAGCAGTGGAAAGCAGAGCCATGGGGCAAGGGCACAGGTTGCCCGAGCCTGCAGGGTGGGAGGGAGGAGCACAGAGCAGAGGAAGCCGGTAGAGATTTTCTAGGAAGCCTGGGAACCACTTCCACGGAGCGCCTTGCATAAATTTACATGGCAAAGAATATTCTTTCCATGTTGTGTTCCAGAGGCTCCGATTCCAAGGCGACCAAAATGCCAGAGGTGACTCAGGATGCTGGAGCATGCCTGCCTTGGGATCCGGGATTGGAACAGGCAGGAAGGCACCACAAGGAGAGGTTGGGCTAGAGTCCGGTCCCTCTTTACCTCTCAGGTGACCGACCATTCTGGTTTGTCCGGGACCAAAGGGTATCGCATCTCAGGATGCAGAAACCTTAGTGCTGAAACCAGGGAGGTCCAGAGCATCAGTCCCCAACCCTGGACAGTACCCACGGCTGCACCCTGTCGAGTTCCACGTCATGGCATTGTGACCACCGCGAATTGAGCACTAGCTCTGTGCCCCATACATTCAGGAAAATCTTTCTTCAGGGAGGCCACCTGAAGAGACAAAAAATAAGAGACAAGTCCAGAAGGGTCCAGTTTCTGGTGTGGACGCTGGCTGTTCTCCCCCACAGCATCTTCACCCTGTTGTGAATACTGGTACGTATAGGCCAGCGACTCAGAGGAGGGGGGCCCAGCCCTTCCCTAAGAAGGGGTTTTCAGGCTGTTGGGTGAAATCAGACTCACCCCCAGGGACCATCAGAGAACAGCCGAGGCCAGGAAGCGGGGAAGGGCAGGGTACCCAGAGGAGGGAGGTCAGTGTGCGTGGGCAGTCACAGAGGGTGTCCTGGAGGAGGTGGGTCGGTGAGGAGAGCCCTCAGGGTGGCCCTGCCATCGCACGGGGCAGGGGACAGTGTTTGGGAATGTCTGAGCCAGGGAGTGATGGAGCTTCATGTAAAGGATGGAAGGAAAGAAGGAGGAGGCCAGTGGCCGTGGCGTCAGCACAGTGCCAGCCGGGTGAGGAGGCCTGTCCCTGGGCAGCGTCGGTGGGAAAGGAGACAGGGGTGTTTGGTGAGGGTGCAGGGGTGTAGCCCGGGTCAGAGGAAAGGATCAGGAAGAACCGATTTGAGAAGGAGGGTTCACGGTCTGCTTCCGTGAAATCTCGGGAGCCAGCAGAACTTTGGGAGAGATGCCCCCAGTAACCAGAAACTGATAAACTTGAGAGAGGATGGAGTCGGGGGCCCCTTGAGCTTGAGTGAAGCTGACAGAACAGGGGCAAGTGGGCCGGGAAGGGTGATCGGCTGGGAGAAGCCTTTCCAGCCTTTCCAGCCTTTCCAGGGAGCGGACAGACAAGCTGTCCCAGACGAGGGGAGAGTCACGGGCGCGCTGCTTCCAGAGAGCATGCTCTTGGAATGAAACCAGGTCTGGGCTCCCCCACACGCTGGAGCTGTGCAAGACAGAGGCCCCCTGCTCCTCCCAGCCAGAGGTGGGGCCTCCCTGGAAAGCCAGGGGCCTGACCTCCCAGGCCCGAAGGCTATAGCCGGGCCTGAGCCTGGAGCGTCCTTGGCCCACCCCCAACCCCTCCTTACCTTGGCTTCACCGGAAACCTTGCAGCCAGGGCCCAGCGGGTCTCGGCCACCGGCAGGGCGTGGGCCCTGAGCTGCTGAAGGAAGGGCAAGGCCAAAGCCAGGTGCAGGCAGGGGAAGAACAAGAGAGAAAACAGATCCATCCTGCCCACCCACCACGCACCGCCTGCGGGGGGCCAGAGACAAAGGACACTCTTGACTGGTTTACTTTGGAACCTGAGGCTGCCTGGCTGAGGTGGGGGGGAGGGGGGGGTGGGGAGGCGCTGGCAGGGAACTTCATCTGGAATCTGGTTTCAGAAACCACAGACTTCCCAGACTTCCTGGGACAAGACCCTTCCTAAGACCCAGGCCCCCATCGTCAGCGTTCTTTATGAACGTGTTAAACAATAAGATCTAGCAGTGGGTCTAATAAGCATTGTAATTCTGAAGTATCGATAAGCGTTGATGATATTTGAGATGCTTGCGGCACCTGTCATGGGTCCGGGAAAGATCTGCAAGCTTCTAGTGGTCACAGGTACCGCTCACGCTATCGTTTTGCTGCCTACATTCATAATTGAGGGAGGTGCTTAATTGCAGTGAGAAGTTAGTGAGAATGAGGTGTCGTCGTTTCCCCTGCCCCGAACTCTTTCCCGAACTCCATAGACGAACAGAGGTGTCTCTGATGTCAGCAGTCGGAAGAGTGGTCGCCCCGCCCAGGGAGGTAGTGACCGGAGGGGAATCTGAGTCTGGGGGACCAGAGACAATTATTTTTCTTGACCTGGGTGCTGTTACCAGGTTTGTTTTGTTTACAGACGTTCACCCACCTGTACGCTTAGGAGACGCGCCCCGATCTGCGCGAATCATCGATTTCAATACGCGTTTTAAAAACACCTTTACTGGAACAGACGTATATGCAGGTGTCAGCTTGTGCGTGCATGCACACACTCTCTGTCTCTCTCTTTGTCTCTGTCTCTCTCTCTCTCTCTCTCACACACACACACACACACACACACACCCCAGTATATACCGGTGAGCCTCTGCAGGCCCATGGGCATACACGTGTCTCCAGAACCCTTGCAGGCATGTGGACACAGATGGATACAGTTGAGACAGAGAACACTATTTTTAGGAAATACTTCCAAGTCAAAGAGGAGGCTTCCTGATTTACTTGACTGGTGATTGCTGATGGTGGAGAGAATTGCCCTGCAAAGGGCTGTTGTCATCCAGGCTGGCTTTTTTTTTTTTTCTTTCTTTCTTTCTCCTCCCCCCCCCCCCACCTTTTTTAAAAGAAAGACTAATGACTTTATGGCTTTTGTGAACATAATACAAGATCATCCTAACTAATTCAAGCACTAAAGGAAAGTACAAAAAGGAAAGCGTAAAATTACCCAAATTCTTACCAGCTAAGGGGAAAAAAATCATTCACCTTTGGTGATGAGTATTACAGGCGCCTTTCTTTGTTCACTCGAAGATGGAAGCTACACAGAGATCACTTTTAGAAAATGGGAGCCCACTCCCTCACTTGCTATTTTTAACAGAGATGCTCCTTTAACTTGACTTGAATGGAACAGAAGAACAAGACACCGAAGGATGGGGTGGTTCTTACGGTGCTGGGTCCTAGGACCTCTGCTCTGACTTTCCCTCCACACATTCCTTGCTGCGCTTCCCTGGGGAAGGCTGTGTAGTGCTTGCTCACTGTTTACCTGTCACCTGGCCAGGTGCCTGCCTCACAGCAATCACGGTGCCTGGTCCCGGGCTCTTTGCGGGCTGTGTGCGAGGGCCGATGCGGCAGATCACTGGGGTCACTGGTGACATGTTTCTCGGGAGTGAGATCAAGGCAAAGCCTGCCTTTGGTTGGCGGAAAGGGATTCTGTCCTGGCAGGGATCTCCAACAGGTGTCCACCCTGCCCTCTTGAGCTGGTGCCCGGCCATTCCTGGGTTTGATGTGGTAATGAAGTGACACTGCCTCCCCCTTCCCGGTGGTGTCCCAGTCAGGAGCTGTGCCTACCACATCCTGTTTTGCTGGGACAGTCAGGAGCGCATTCTTTGGCCTCCATGTCATAGGCAGAGCCTGTTCGCACCAGGTCCTGGATCGTTTGAGGCCACTGGGGCCCACATTCCCCCGGTCTGGCGTCATACATGTGTGCCGGTTGGACACCCGCGTGGATGGTGGTCACTGTTGTCTGCTTCTGCTGTCACTTGTTCAGATATGGGAGGAAGGGAGCAGGTGGGGAGGTGTGAGGAGCCTGAGATGCTCCGTCTGAGTTTCCCATCTTTGGAAAAATGCTCCCCCTGGGGATCTCGGGGGCGGGGGGGGGGATCCTCTGCTGCAGCCGTATACACCAGGGGGCCAGCACCTGCATGACTGTTACCCTGCTGTTTCCAGAAACCCGTGGGATTTGCCTGCGTCTCATTTGGCAGACACAGATGCCCCTTCAGTTACCAGAGGTTGGCACCCCCCGTGCCCCAGGAGAAGTCTGGGCAGCCTTCCCCTGCAGGCGCGTGGTGCTGTGGGGAGACAGAGTGGCCCCCACCCTTTGGCCCCAGCGCCCAGGCTGCGTCTGCCTGGAAAAGAGACCCAGAGTTTGGGCATCGGCCCAGGAGGCCTGTGATCACCCTCCACAGGGCCCCAGGGGTCCCTATAGAAGGGACGAGCTTGAGAGGAGGGATGGCACTGGGCACCTTCTCGTGCCCTTCCCTCACCTATGTGTTCTTCATGATTCTCTCCATCACTTGCTTGTTCAGGACCAGCCCTGCCACAGACCTGCGATAAAAAGATGACAGGCCCCATCCCTGCCCTAGGGAGCGTCCCTCCTAGTCCAGAGAGTGTCAGCACCTTGGTGGGAAGTATCTCAGTAGGCTCGGGTAAGGAAGCAACAGGTGCAAGGGCTCCCTTTTGTGTCGAGTGGGGCAGAGCAAAGGGCTTCGGTGAGGCAGCCACTCTTGCCTACTTGCCATCAAGCGTGCTCACTGGGATGGGAAAGGGACTGTCCCGCGGGTCCCCACGCGGAGCCCACAGCCCGGAGGACACGGGGCTTACCCAGGCCAGGGTCGCCCAGGTGTGTCTCTGGAGAGGTTGGGAACTGCACCCGGGACCCTGCCCGCCAACCTCATCCTCCCCTCCCCGGCAGGAGCGGCCCCCCTGCCCCCTGGGTCCGGGCACCGCATCAGGCGCCGCGTCTGTGTCTTCTGGCTTCCCCACAGGCCACGCGAGGACCGCCTGTGCCCCAGAAGCAGGATGAGAAGATGGCAGGCTTCCTGTTACCTCGGGGCACCGGCAGCTTCCGCAGGTTCACCCGGGAGTCCCTGGCGGCCATCGAGAAGCGCATGGCGGAGAAGCAAGCCCGGGGCTCGGCCGCCTCGCAGGAGAGCCGGGAAGGGCTGCCCGAGGAGGAGGCTCCCCGGCCCCAGCTGGACCTGCAGGCCTCCAGAAAGCTGCCGGATCTCTACGGCAACCCGCCCCGAGAGCTGATCGGGGAGCCCCTGGAGGACCTGGACCCCTTCTACAGCACCCAAAAGGTGACGGCCGCCCACCCCCGTGCCCACACCTTCCTGCGGCTCCCTGTCGACAGCAGATAGGGAGAGGGCCTCACCTCCACGTGGGGCTGCGTGCGGGGTAGGCTCCCTGGGCTTCGAGGGAGTGAGTCATTGGTGATCTATATTCCGATCATCTGAATTTTATTCTGGAATAAAAGCCAGAATGACGCAGCCTGATACGGTTTGGTGTTAGAAGGGAAGGAGCGGGCAGAGCCGCGGTTGTCTCGCCTCCTTGTGGAGTGCCCTATTCTGGAAGTCATCTGTGCTTAGACTTCCCCTCTGGCAGACTTCTCCCCGTCTTGGGTCCCAGAGCACAGCACGTGGTCCCCTCTCCTACTAAGGACACCCTGTGGCCCGCACGCTCTGGCGGGAGGGTTTGCCGGGCGTTGGCCGTGCCTGGGCAGCTCAGGCTGGGGGCCGAGGCAGTGGCTCCTGGGCCTCGCAGGCTGGCAGCGGGGACTGTGAGGGCCGGTGGGACATCCGAGAGGGGTGGGGAGGGAGCTTACTCTGCCATTGTCCCCCTGAGTGTGGGGCGGGGAAGTGGCTTTTGTCCACCGGGAAGGGTGACTCAGGCTTCCTCCCAGTAAGCATTTGCACCCAAGACGTGAATTCCCCCCATCTGGGTACCCTGCCCCGGCCTCACCTCTCAGACCACCAGCAGACATTTGGTGGAGGCCTTTCCCCAGACGGCCAGGTCCTAAGGAAGAAGGTGGCTGGAGGGCAGACAGAGTCAGTGTTCACAGGGCAAGTATGAGCATGCGGCAGTGTAAGTCCTGTGTGTCTGTGTCACCAGGTGCCTGTGTGTGTGTGTGTGTGTGTGTGTGTGTGTGTGAGTGTGTGTGTGTGTGTGTGTGTGTGAGTGTGTGTGTGACCGTGCCATGAGACTGCATTTAAGAGACCAGGAACCTGAGGGTGGGCGTGCTGCACAGTTGTCTCCATGTGTGACGTGAGTGGGTGTGCGGGTCCATCGGTAAAGGGAGAGCCCACCCAGTCGACATGCGCAGTGAGAGAAGACAGCTCGCACCTGCTGGCACTTGCCCCTGGTTCAAGTGACACACGTGAGGTTGAGGTCGAAGGCTGGGGCGACAGTTGGGCTCAGAGTAAGGCTGGAAGCTGGGATCCGTCAGGGTAGGTGGGCCTAGGTCCCAGTTGGCCAGAGCGGGAGGTAAGAATTAGGGTGAGGGTTAAGGCCAGAGCTGCTGGCCAGTCCGGGTTTCAGTGGCAAATGAGAGCGGCAGTTAGGTGGGAGTCAGCTGGGACCGGCCGGAGCCGTGGCAGGAGGACCCAACTGAGGATGGAGGGGAGACTGGGCTGGGCTTTGGGGACCGGGTAAGAGTTGAGGCTGGAAGCGGCCGGGGACACTGGCTTCCATCCCTGTGATCAGGAATACTTGAACCATGGCCTGGGTCTGACTGTGGCCTCTAACCTTCTGTCTCTCCTTGCTGCCCCCTGGCCACACTGCCTGAAGTCCCGAGGGGTGGCACAGGTACCACAGCAGAACTTTTTGTCCTGACACATCCAGTCAGCTTATCTTTCCAGCTCAGATTAAATAGAACTTTGTCTCACCAGCTCAACCTTCGCAGAAGCACAACCCCTGAGCCACCTCAGCTGTGCTGGGCTTAGCCTGGGTAGCTGGGGGGGGGGGAGGGGGTGAGCTGCTGTCCTCAAGGGCTGTATCTGCACGTGGCTTAGCCTCCAGCACCTCCTGTCCACTCCCACATCCCACGGTGCTGTGTGGACAGTGTCTTCTGGAAGCCTGCAGAGAGGGTCCGCCTTGGGCTGCTCAAGACCCCCCCCCAGAAAGGGGGACACCCGGGTGGCTCAGTCAGTTAAATGTCCAACTCTTGATCTCAGCTCAGGTCTTGATGTCAGGGTTGTGAGTTCAAG